>NC_037679.1:31610150-31910150 GCF_003255815.1 Theropithecus gelada | reverse complement strand
GCATCCAGGCCATCACCAATCATTCTATACAACAAATGCTCTTTCTAGCAACCCCACAATATGCCCCTTTACCCCCAAATCTTCCTTCAGCTTAATCTCTCCCACTCTAGGTTCCCACACCGCCCCAATCCTGCTCGAAGCAGCCCTGAGAAACATCGCCCATTATCTCTCCATACCATCCCTCAAAAATTTTCACTGGCCCAACACTTCAACACTGTTTTATGTTATTTTTCTTATTAATATAAGAAGACAGGAATGTCAGGCCTCTGAACCCAGGCTAAGCCATCATATCCCCTGTGACCTGCACGTATACACCCAGATGGCCTGAAGCAAGTGAAGAATCATAAAAGAAGTGAAAATGGCCGGTTCCTGCCTTAACTGATGACATTCCACCATTGTGATTTGTTTCTGCCCCACCTTAACTGAGCGATTAACCTTGTGAAATTCCTTCTCCTGGCTCAGGAGCACCCCTACTGAGCACCTTGTGACCCCCACACCTGCCCACCAAAGAAAAACCCCCTTTGACTGTAATTTTTGACTACCCGCTCAAATCCTATAAAACAGCCCCACCGCATCTCCCTTCGCTGACTCTCTTTTTGGACTCAGCCCACCTGCACCCAGGTAATTAAAAAGCTTTATTGCTCACACAAAACGTGTTTGGTGGTCTCTTCACATGGATATGCATGACAGTGATGACTGCTGAGAATAAAAAAAAAAGGCAAAATAACACAGGGAGTTTGGGACAGGACAAGGTGCTATTTTAGGTAGAGATATTCAGGGAAAATCTCTCTTATTAGTTAGAATTCTGAAGGAGTGAAACATACAGACATCTGAAGAAAAAGATTCTAGGTAGAAGGAATAACAAGTGCAAGAAGGACCCTGGATGGGAATAAGCTTGGCCTATTGCCACAGCATCAAGAGGTCAGTGTGGTTGAAGCAGGGCGAGTAGAAAGAGAGTGACATGGATGAGGACAGGGACATAACTTGATTTTGGAGGGTGTGCTGCATCACTCTAAGAACTGTGGATTTTATTCTAAGTGAGTTGGGAAGCATTAGAAGGGTTTTGAAAGTGATACAAATTATGACTGCTATTTTAAGACATTAACCAAGCTGCTATGTGGAAAATAGTCTGTAGTGGTGTTATGAAAAAGCCAAACTCTGTAAAATATTTTAAGAGGTTTATTCTAAGTCAAGATGAGTGACCATGGCCCACAGTAAAGTCTAAAGAAAAGTAAAGTAAAGTAAAGTAAAGTCCTGAGAAAGTGTGCCTGAGGCAGTCAGGTTATGATTTGGTTTTATACATTTTAGGGAGACAGAAGTTATGGACAATACATAAATCAACACATATAAGTATACATTATTTCAGCCCAGAAAGATGGCAAAGTGGGGGGTTTACAGGTCGTAGGTGGATTCAAATATTTTCTTTTTCTTTTTTCCTTTTTTGACACAGGGTCTTGCTCTGCCACCAAAGCTGAAGTGCAGTGGTATAGTCATGGCTCACTGTAGTCTCAACATCTTAGGCACAAGTGATTCTCCCACCTCAGCTTCCCGAGTACTTGGGACTACAGGTGCATACCAAACCACTTGGCTATTTTTACTTTTTTAAATTTTCTGTAGAGATAAGGCCTCCCTATGTTGCCCAAGCTGGTCTCAAACTCATGAGTTCAAGTGATCCTCCCACCTTGACCTCCAAAAGTGCTGAGATTACAGGTGCAAGCCACTGTGCCTTGGCCAGTTCAAAGATTTTCAGATTGGCAATTGGTTGAAAGAGGTAAGCTAAAGACTTGAAATCACTAGAAAGAAATGCTTGAGTTAAGATAAGTGGGGGTTGTGGAAGCCAAGGTTCTTATTATATAGATGAAGCTCCCAGGTAACAGGCTTCAGAGAGAATAGATGGTGTCTTCTTTTAGGATCTTAGAAGGTATCAGACTCTAAATCTCTGCTAGACATGGGAAAGACCTAGGTGCACTAATAGAGATTCTCTACAGATGCCAAGTTTCCCCTACAGATGACAACATTGGAGGGCCATTTCAAAATATTTCAAGGAAATATATTTAAGAGTAAAATATTTTGATTTCCTTCAGAATCTGCTATCTGTCATATCATGCCATACCAGAGTGACACTGGAATTTTGTATCTTGTTACTACAAAGAGTCTGCTTTGTCAGTCTTAACCATCCCTATTTTAATGTCAATACTAGTCATTTGTGCCTAAGCTCCAAAGAGGAGGAGGCATAATGAGGCATGTTTGACCTCTGCTTCCTGTTAAAATCCAGAATTTAGTTTTTCAGAGCTGGTACATTCAGTTGGTTGGGAAGCTTAGATTTTATTTATGGCTTACAGAGGCAAGGATAAAGCAATAAGACCACTGTAAACCAAAAATAAAATTCTAAGGCCCCCCTCTCCCCACCACAACCATCTGAATGGACTTCCTCCTCAGCCAGAGCTCTTAAAATTTAACCTGAGAGTCAGTTGCAGGCCCTGATGGGAAGTGAGATTCAAACATGCCTCATTACACCTCTCAACATCAGCAGAGACTTTAAATCTGATAAGAAACATTTTACAACCTATTCTTGCTGAAGCCTCCTAGTTAAAAGCTTCAGCTGCATAGTAAAACTTTGGTCTCTGCAACCTCTTTTGCAACCCAGACATTCCTATCTATTGACCCCAGATCTTTAGACAAACTCGTCCAATTGTCAACCAGAAAATGTTTAAATTTACCTTTAGCTTGGAACCCCGCCTCCTACCCCTCCCACACTTCAAATTGCCCTCTCTTTCTGGACCAAACCAATGTATTTCTTAAATGTATTTGATTGATGGCTCATGCCTCCATAAAATGTATAAAACCAAACTGCACTCTGACCACCTTGGGCACATGTTCTCAGGACCTCCTGAGGGCTGTGTCATTCATATTTGACTCTGAATAAATCTCTTCAAATATTTTACGGAGTTTGGCTCTTTTTGTTGACACCAATTGTAAGATAGATACAATAATTCAGGCAAGAGATGATGTTGAACCACAGTGACAGCAGTTGTGGTAGGAAAAGTGGTGACACTGTAATGTATTTGAAAAAAAAGTAAAAATTTTTGCTTTTGGTAGCAATTTGCTGTGTGGAAAGCAGAATAAAGGCCTCCCAAATGTTCATGTCTAATCCCCAGAACAGAACATGTCAATATGTCTGGTTATAAAGCAAACCGGAATTAAGGTTGCAGATAGAATTAAGGTTACCCAGGAGCATACCTTAAAATAAAGAGACTATTCTGGACAATTCTAGAGAGCTCAATGTAATCATAAAGGTCCTTAGAATTGGTGAGGCAGAAGAATGAGGAAGAGGAAGAAGTTTCTACCAAAGAAAGATGCATTGCTGCTGACTTTGAATATGGAGGAAGGGCTGCATGTTCCAAGGAAAGTGAGCAGACTCTAGAAACCGAAAAGGGCAAGGAAATAGGTTGCCCCTGAAAGCATCCTGTCTAGACTTATGGATCTATGTTCGGTGAGACCCATGTCAGACTTCAAGCCTATAGAATAGTAGGATAAGAAATTTGTTGATATTTAAGCTACTAACTTTGTAGTAATTTGTTGCAGCAGCAATAAAATACTAATCCAGATTTGATATGGTGTATAAGAGAAAGAGAAGAGCCGAGGGTGACTCAATGATCAATACAAGTTTATTTCTATTACTTTTTTGGCTTTTAAAGTGTGGATTCATTTTTTGGGTAGCTAAATATGCTGTTTAAATCTTTTCTTTTTGGGGGAGGTTCCAAGATGGCCGAATAGGAACAGCTCCAGTCAACAGCTACCAGAGTGAGCAACGCAAAAGACCGGTGATTTCTGCATTTCAAACCCAGCTACCAGGTTCATCTCACTGGGGCTTGTTGGACAGTGGGTGCAGCCCCCAAGGAGCATGACCTGAAGCAGGGTGAAGCATCGCCTCACCCAGGAAGCTCAAGGGGTCGGGGAATGCCCTTTCCCAGCCAAAGGAAGCCGTGACAGACGTTACCTGGAAAATCGGGACACTCCCACCCTAATACTGTGCTTTCTCAACAGTCTTAGCAAACAGCACACCAGGAGATAACATCCCATGCCTGGCTCAGAGGGTCCCATGCATGGAGCCTTGCTCACTGCTAGCACAGCAGTCTGAGATCCAACTGCAAGGTGGAAGTGAGGCTGGGGGAGGGGCACCCACCATGGCTGAGGCTTGAGTAGGTAAACAAAGCCACCAGGAAACTCAAACTGGGTGGAGACCACTGCAGCTCAAGGAGGCCTGCTGCCTCTGTAGACTCCACTTCTGGGGACAGGGTATAGCTGAACAAAAGGCAGCAGAAATTTCTGCAGACTTAAACGTTCCTGTCTGACAGCTTTGAAGAGAGTAGTGGTTCTCCCAGCACAGAGTTTGAGATCTGAGAATGGACAGACTGCCTGCTCAAGTGGGTCCCTGACCCCCAAGTAGACTAACTGGGAGATACCTCCCAGTAGGGGCCGACTGACACCTCATACAGCTGGGTGGCCCCTCTGAGACGAAGTTTCTAGAGGAAGGATCAGGCAGCATTTGCCATTCTGCAGTATTTGCTGTTCTGCAGGCTCCGCTGGTGATACCCAGGCAAACAGGGTCTGAAGTGGACCTCCAGCAAATTCCAACAGACCTGCAGCTGAGGGTCCTGCTTGTTAGAAGGAAAACTAACAAACAGAAAGGACACCCACACCAAAACTCCATCTGTACATCACCGTCATCAAAGACCAAAGGTAGATAAAACCACAAAGATCAGGAGAACCTAGAGAAGAAAAGCTGAAAATTCTAAAAATCAGAACACCTCTTGTCCTCCAAAGGAATGCAGTCCCTTGCCTGCAAAGGAACACAACTAAACGGAGAATGACTTCGACGAGTTGAGAGAGGAAGGCCTGAGATGATAGGTAATAACAAACTTCTCTGAAATAAAGGAGGATGTTCAAATCCATCGGAAAGAAGTTAAAAACCTTGAAAAAAGATTAAATGAATAGCTAGCTAGAATAAACAGTGTAGAGAAGACCTTAAATGATCTGATGGAGCTCAAAACTGTGGTATGAGAACTACGAGATGCATGCACAAGTTTCAGTAGCCGATTAGATCAACTGGAAGAAAGAGTATCAGTGATTGAAGATCAAATGAATGAAATGAAGTGAGAAGAGAAGTTTAGAGAAAAAAGAGTAAAAAGAAATGAACAAGGCCTCCAAGAAATGTGGGACTATGTGAAAAGATCAATTCTATGTATGATTGGTGTACCAGAAAGTGATGGGGAGAATGGAACCAAGCTAGAAAACACTCTTCAGGATATTATCCAGGACAACTTCCCAAACTGAGCAAAGCAGGCCAACCTTCAAATTCAGGAAATAAAGAGAACACCACAAAGATACTCCTCGAGAAGAGCAACTCCAAGACACATAATTGTCAGATTTACCAAAGTTGAAATGAAGGAAAAGATGTTAAGGGCAGCCAGAGAGAAAGGTCGGGTTACCCACAAAGGGAAGCCCATCAGACTAACAGCAGATCTCTCGGCAGAAACTCTCCAAGCCAGAAGAGAGTGGGGGCCAATATTCAACATTCTTAAAGAAAATAATTTTCAACCCAGAATTTAATATCCAGCCAAACTAAGTTTCATAAGTGAAGGAGAAATAAAATCCTTTACAGACAAGCAAATGCTTAGAGATTTTGTCACTACCAGGCCTACCCTACAAGGGACCCCGAAGGAAGCACTAAACATGGAAAAGAACAACCGG
Source organism: Theropithecus gelada (assembly GCF_003255815.1). Classification (NCBI taxonomy): domain Eukaryota; kingdom Metazoa; phylum Chordata; class Mammalia; order Primates; family Cercopithecidae; genus Theropithecus; species Theropithecus gelada. Next base: position 31,904,396 of record NC_037679.1, on the reverse strand, counting down.
TACCAGCCATTGCAAAAACATGCCAAAATGTAAAGACCATCGATGCTAGGAAGAAACTAATGAGCAAAATAACCAGCTAATATCACAATGGCAGGATCAAGTTCACACATAACAATATTAACCTTAAATGTGAATAGGCTAAATGCTCCAATTAAAAGACACAGACTGGCAAATTGGATACAGAGACAAGACCCATCAGTGTTTTGTATTCAGGCGACCCATCTCATGTGCAGAGACACATATAGGCTCAAAATAAAGGGATGGAAGAAGATTTACCAAGCAAATGAAAAACAAAAAAAACCAGGGGTTGCAATCCTAGTCTCTGATAAAACAGACTTTAAACCAAGAAAGATCAAAAGACACAAAGAAGTCCATTTCATAATGGTAAAAGGATCAATTCAACAAGAAGAACTAACTATCCTAAATATATATGCACCCAACACAGGAGCACTCAGATTCATAAAGCAAGTCCTTAGAGACCTACAAAGAGACTTAGACTCCCACACAATAATAATGGGAGACTTTAACACCCCACTGTCAACATTAGACAGATCAATGAGACAGAAAGTTTGCAAGGATATTCAGGAATTGAACTCAGCTCTGCAACAAGTGGACCTAATAGACCTCTACAGAACTCTCCACTCCACATCAACAGAATATACACTCTTCTCAGCACCACATTGCACTTATTCCAAAACTGACCACATAGTTGGAGTAAAGTACGCCTCAGAAAATGTAAAACAACAGAAATTATAACAAACTGTCTCTCAGACCACAGTGCAATCAAACTAGAACTCAGGATTAAGAAACTCACTCAAAACTGTTCAACTACATGGAAACTGAACAACCTGTTCCTGAATGACTACTGGGTACATAATGAAATGAGGGCAGAAATTAAAGTGTTCTTTGAAACCAGTGAGACAAAGACACAACATACCAGAATCTCTGGGACACATTTAAAGCAGTGTGTAGAGGGAAATTTATAGCACTAAATGCCCACAAGAGAAAGCAGGAAAGATCTAAAATTGACACCCTAACATCACAATTAATAGAACTAGAGAAGTAAGAGCAAACACATTCAAAAGCTAGCAAAAAACAAGAAATAACAAAGATCAGAGCAGAACTGAAGGAGATAGAGACAGACACAAAAAAAACTCTTCAAAAAAATCAATGAATGCAGGAGCTCATTTTTTGAAAAGATCAACAAAATTGATAGACCACCAGCAAGACTAACAAAGAATAAAAGAGAGAAGAATCAAATAGATACAATGAAAAATGATAAAGGGGATATTGCCACCGATCCCACAGAAATACGAACTACCTCTGAAATTGAGGCAATAATTAATAGCATACCTACAAAAAAAAGTCCAAGACCAGACAGATTCACAGCTAAATTCCACCAGATATACAAGGAGGAGCGGGTACCATTCCTTATGAAACTATTCCAATCAATAGAAAAAGAGGGAATTCTCCCTAACTCACTTCATGAGGCTAATATCATCCTGATACCAAAGCCTGGCAGAGACACACAAAAAAAGATAATTTTAAACCAATATTCCTGATGAACATCGATGCCAAACTCAATAAAATACTGGAAAACCAAATCCAGCAGCAGATGCTAAAGCTTATCCACCACAATCAAGTTGGTTTCATCCCTGGGTGCAAGGCTGGTTCAACATATGCAAATCAATAAACATAATCCAGCATATAAACAGAACCAAAGACAAAAACCACATGATTATCTCAATAGATGCAAAAAAGGCCTTTGACAAAATTCAACAGTGCTTCATGCTAAAAACTCTCAATAAACTAGGTATTGATGGGACGTATCTTAAAATAATAGCAGCTATTTATGACCAACCCATAGTCAATATCATACAGAATCGGCAAAAATTGGAAGCATTCCCTTTGAAAATCAGCACAAGAGAGGGATGCCCTCTCTCACCACTCCTATTCAACATAGTGTTGGAAGTTCTGGCCAGGACAATCAGGCAGGAGAAAGAAATAAAGGGCATTCAATTAGGAAAAGAGAAAGTCAAATTGTCCCTGTTTGCAGATGACATGATTGTATATTTAGAAAACCCCATCATCTCAGCCCAAAATCTCCTTAAGGTGATAAACAACTTCAGCAAAGTCTCAGGATACAAAGTCAATGTGCAAAAATCACAAACATTCCTACACACCAATAATGGACAGAGAGCCAAATCATGAGTGAGCTCCCATTCGCAATTGCTTCAAAGAGAATGAAATACCTAGGAATCCAACTTTCAAGGGATGTGAAGGACCTCTTCAAGGAGAACTACAAACCACTGCTCAACGAAATAAAAGAGGACACAAACAAATGCAAGAACATTCCATACTCATGTATAGGAAGAATCAATATTGTGAAAATGGCCATACTGCCCAAGGTAATTTATAGACTCAATGTCATCCCCATCAAGCCTCCAATAACTTTCTTCACAGAATTGGAAAAAAAGTACTTTAAAGTTCACATGGAACCAAAAGAGAGCCCACATTGTCAAGACAATCCTAAGCCAAAAGAACAAAGCTGGAGGCATCACGCTACCTAGCTTCAAGCTATACTACAAGGCTACAGTAACCAAAACAGAATGGGACTGGTACCAAAACAGAGACATAGACCAATGGAACAGAACAGAGCCCTCAGAAATAATACCACATATCTACAACCATCTGATCTTTGACAAACCTGATAAAAACAAGAAATGGGGAAAGGATTCCCTATTTAATAAATGTTGCTGGGAAAACTGGCTAGCCATATGTAGAAAGGTGAAACTCGATCCCTTCCTTACAGCTTTTACAAAAATTAATTCAAGATGGGTTAAAGACTTAAATGTTAGACCCAAAACCATAAAAACCCTAGAAAAAACCTAGGCAATACCATTCAGGACATAGGCATGGGCAAGGACTTCATGACTAAAACAACAAAAGCGATGGCAACAAAAGCCAAAATTGACAAACGGGATCTGATTAAACTAAAGAGCTTTCTGCACAGCAAAAGAAACTACTATCAGAGTGAATAGGCAACCTACAAAATGAGAGAACATTTTTACAATCTACCCATCTGACAAAGGGCTAATATCCAGAATCTACAAAGAACTTAAATTTACAAGAAAAAAATCAAACAACCCTGTCAAAAAGTGGGTGAAGGATGTGAACAGACACTTCGCAAAAGAAGACATTTATGCAGTCAACAGACAGATGAAAAAATGCTCATTATCACTGGACATCAGAGAAATGCAAATCAAAACCACAATGAGATACCATCTCACACCAGTTAGAATGGCAATCATTAAAAAGTTAGGAAACAACAGGTGCTGGAGAGGATGTGGAGAAATAGGAACACTCTTACATTGTTGGTGGGACTGTAAACTAGTTCAACCATTGTTGAAGACAGTGTGGTGATTCCTCAAGGATCTAGAACTAGAAATACCATTTGATCCTGCCATCCCATTTCTGGGCACATACCCAAAGGATTATAAATCATGATGCTATAAAGACACATGCACATGTATGTTTATTGCGGCACTATTCACAATAGCAAAGACTTGGAGCCAACCCAAATGTCCATCAATGACAGACTGGTTTAAGAAAATGTGGCACATATACACCATGGAATACTATGCAGCCATAAAAAAAGATGAGTTCTTGTCCTTTGTTGGGACATGGATGTAGCTGGGAACCATCATTCTGACAAACTATCACAAGGACAGAAAACCAAACACTGCATGTTCTCACTCATAGGTGGAAATTGAACAATGAGAACACTTGGACACAGGGTGGAGAACATCACACACCAGGGCCTGTTGTGAGGTGGGGGGAGGGGGGAGAGATAGCATTAGCAGATATACCTAATGTAAATGATGAGTTAATGGATGCTGCACACCAATATGGCACATGTATACATATGTAACAAACCTGCACATTGTGCACATGTATCCTAGAACTTAAAGTATAATAATAAAGAAAATTTTCTTTTTAAAATCTAAGTAAATACATTTACAAATGAAGGCCATTAATTTAAATGCAGGTGTTTAACTGTGATCAGATCACCTCTGACTAATGATGATTGCACCAATATAATTTTTTATTTTCAGAATGTGAACACAAACTTTTATTAAATTTGATCATTTAGCACAAGAATCTATGAAGTGCGATTGGAAAGCATGGAACATTTTTTTATGTAGCTATTAATTAACATGGTAGTATTTAAAAATGAAAATTGTCCTTTCAGACTGCCAGCTTTCATAACTAAATCCTAATAGCAATCTGGTGCTATGTCGAAATAGGTTTAAAATTCTTTGGCATTGCCTCTAGAATCTGTTTATAAATCCTACAAGGAAATCGTATTACGAATTTACAAAAACACTTTTTTTTTTCCTGAAAACAAACCAGCAAAATGTGTTGCTCAGTTATTTTTTTATTTGTATCTTCAATATTATATATTTTAAAAAAGCCAACTGGGACAGGATCAATCACTTTCTTCATCATTTGTAATTGTAGTAAATCCATTCCCTGATGCATAGAGCAAGTCAATACACCAAGACACTGGGTTGCAGCGGAGAAACAGGTTTAATCCACTGAATCACCAATGAGGAGATGGGAGGAAACCTCAAATTTAAACTCTCCAAGGAATTTGGGTCCAAGGTTTTGGAACGAAGCAAAGTATGGGGATCATTGGTCAAAGAGTGCAGGGTGAAGTCTTGAGACAGGGAGATGAAGAAATGATATTCTCATGCAAATCCATTCCTCTCTTGGGGTCTTCAAAATAGTTGGCCTCAGCTGTTTTGCTGCAATTCAGGGTCTGAAAATGATCTTAAGCAATTTTTAAACAAAAGCCTTTTGATTCTAATGTCAGAGACCCTATTTATCTTAAATAAAAGCCCTGTGATTTTAATGTCAGAAATTCTATCTGTAGAAACAATGGAGATGCAAATGGTCAGTATCTAATGCTATGTGATTTGCAGTTACAAATTGGATCAATGTGCAGCCTGATTAATGCTCGATTATCACTATATTTCTGTCCAGAATGCTTGTTAACCCTGTGAGGACAACTTCACATTCAACAGACGTTTATAGTTTTATACTTGGTTCACTGGACCTATATGCAAATCTCTTGTCTGAGAGGACGTGCATCTGCTATTTTATTCCCTTAGCAACAAGCTCCAAGGCAACCAATCAACAAGGGAAGCCAGGTGTTACCCCAATTATTGGGGCCCAAAAGGACAAAGACATGACAGTGTCATTCCTAGAAATCTGAGCATATGTGGAAGAAATTGTCTATACTGGAGCGATGAGGCACGATCAAGTTCCTGGGAAAATTCATAAAAACAAGATCAAAGACAGAGCATAAGGCTAAAGTGAGAGATGTAGTTTACATTGAAGCTTTGATCCTACAGGCGGGAATTAGTGAAATAGAGTGAATCTTTAAAGTCCAAAAAGGCTCAGTCCTATGGTCTTATAACTGGAACCATAGTAATATGAAACACTGTAACTAGGTGAACATCTTGGGCTTATATCTAACACACTTGACTCACTATTTTGTTGGCAGCTAGAGGAACATAGGAAATGAGCTACACAGAAAATAGATGGCTCTGAGGGTCTCAAGTCTAGGACAAAGACTTGATCTAAAGCCAATCAGACAGAGGTTGTAGGGGTGAAGGAAAAGCTGAGATTGTATTTCTTGATGTTTCTGTGATTGACTCAAGAATTAGATGGGTCTGGGTCTACACGGAGCCATGTAGGAAAATGGAAGAGTATAAAAACATAATAGAGTCAAAATAGAATATATATATCTATATTCGTTGGGTTGAAGTGGTAGAGTTCAAAGAAGCTTACTTCTTAAAGATGAAAAGAGTAACAGAGTTCAAAGGGAAAAGGCATAAATTCCCAAGGGCCTTTTACTTTCATCCTCCTATGCAAAACTGAAGCCCTTAGCATCTGTCTCACTTTAGTAGGAGCTCTTTTATTCCATACTGGTCCATCGTGTCTCTTTTGCATTGGTTATACATCTCTTTTACCATGTTCAGAGCAGGAGTTAACTTACTAAAGTTGCCAAATGAATCTCAAAATACTCTTTCAAATAAATGTGTAATCTAGCAATAATTTAAAAGTTACTTTTTTTCCAGATATGCATCAGGCCTTGCCTTTGAGGGTGCTAACTTTCATTAGAACTACTCACATCAAAAGTGCAGCTTATCTCAAATAATTAGGGAAATACTCAGAATATCTTAAGCAGTTCCTCTGAATACAGGTGCCAATACTGCAGACTTTTTGCAATTTCTGCTTATCTCAGCACCCATATAGATAATATTCCTGCCACCCAGAGCATGGAAGATGATGAAGAGGCTATGGCAATTGTCTTAGACACAAAATTTAAGAAGGTGCCAAAAAATTCAGTAGCCAAGGTAAATAATATTAAATACAATATTTTTAAAAATCTAAATTAATATAAAATTAGTACTGAGACAATATCAAATTGATAAGCAAAATGTCAACATTTTAAATAAAGACAGGATCAGTAATCCTTTTCTGGTGCTCTGATGAAGTAATATTTGGCCTAAGAAGTGAGAATGTACTCTAAATTGTGTGTGCACTAATATATTTCCTAGCATTAAAAATATGGGATTTAGTTTATTGATTACTCTTCATATAAATATGAGAGTGTTAATTGCTAAATTTTTCTTCCATTGAAGTTACCAAATTAGTTGCTAATTAGTAAGTCACTGAATGATACTTTTGATTTATCTCTCATTTTTACTTATCTTTCACTTATCACTGATCTATACAGAACAGATTTTGCACACTTTTATGAGATTTTTTTTTCGCACCAAGTTTTCAGATATATTTCTCAAGATACCCTGTATACAGAACTACATGAATTTTTAAAAATTCTTTTGAGGTAAAATCAAATTTTATCCATCAATGAAAATTACATATAACTCAGCTGTTAGACATTTACCACTTCTGTATAATCCACCTGTATCTATCTGAACTCAAATTTGACCCCAAAACTAGCTCCAATAACAGCTTCCTGGAGAAAACTACACACAATGCCTGTAGCTCTAATGAATATTTGTTGGAATGTGTGATGGGTCACTTTGCAGTGGGTAACATGTGATCATCAGAAGGCTTGCCTTGGATGCCCAGCATTTTCTCCTGACTGCAGTCACCAGATCACATCTTCCCCTTGACCCTTCCTGCTACAGCAGGGACTCTGCTGCTCTCCTCCTTCCCCTGCTTTCCTCCAAAGGCTGAGAAAACGACATCACTTTTCTCAAAGGAATTTCTGTGTCTGCTGCTCTAAAGATATATATTTCAATGTACTGTTACATATTTCTTTTAAAAAAGAAAAAGAAAACATGACTTGTAGTATTCCTTCTAGAGAATTCCTCTCTTTTCTGGAAGATAACAACGTAGAGTATTTACCTGCCATTCCTAGGTGTATCCCACTCTTCTCTTCTGACTTTCACTGTCTCCTGGGCTACCCAGTTACCTATATACATGAAAGCTTTCCTTCTCCCCTCCTGGACACATCTCACAACCTAGTCAAAATATTCCCATTGCTGCTTCCTGAGTGTCAGCTTCTATCTCTAGGAGTTCTTGCTCAGGAAGCATCATAGGGAGCCAGGAAAGGAAACCATTTCAGCAGCCTGAGTTCTTGGCTGTATTTCCTCTCCTCTCAGGGCAACTTACTCCAGCAATTCTATATCCTACAAAGATAGGTTTTTATTAAGGTTTTTTTTTTTTCTGTCATGGTACTAAAATTGCTCATTACTCCTACCCCTTTCTCATTTTCCAACATTCACCTCTCAACTCGCAAGACATAGTTATCTTTATGGCTGTATGGTTCCTAAGATCTCCAATCTTGTTTCAACCCTGCTCTTTTCTACTTTACATAATCCTGAGAACTCCTTTATATGTTCTCTCTTAATCTACCTCCAAATTCAACTTGAGATCCCTAGGTGCTAAGAGTTCAAAGCCTGGGTAGATGAATACAACTGCCCTATTTGGGCTAACATTTAGCTAGTTTTGCTAACTGGAAGCCAGGTGACTGGTATAGTCTCTGACCCCATCACATGGTATCTTCGGGGCAACATTTCGGCCAGAGTTGGATGATCTAGTTACTCCCATTTCCTGACACTGTGCTTGTGTGTGATTATATTTAGGGAGCATAATCATGATGGTATCCGTGTCAGCTCCCTAAATCTGAATTGTTGCCTTCAGTCCCAGTACAACACAACTATCCCATCTTTGTTTCTTTGGGGGTGCTGTCTCTTTCATCTCTTCTTCAGTAATTCATTTTACTAGGAGTGAGAAGTGGAGGAACCTTCTGGCCTTTCCTGGATCCTGAAGTTTTCTTTATTGTAAATAGCTCCTGCGGCAATGTACCCTAACTGGTGATGATTTTTCATACTGCACTCCACAGTACTTCAATGCAAAAGTCCCTCAAGTTTTGATACATATACTAAGGTACTTCCAATGATGTGTGTTCACAAACTTGACATGTAAGTCTCAGCATCTACTTGTGTTATTGAGTAACTTTTCGACTGATGTCAGACACTATGCTGTAGAAAGGAAGGCATTTTATGGTTTTTGAAAACCTACATAATTCTTAGTGCCAGTCTCCACAAACTTTCTATTAATCTCTGTTGCATCTATACTCCAGAGGCTTTGCACCCCATTAACATTCCTATGAGGTGATCTAAACACAATATAACATTTACCTCTCAGGTCCATGGCATTGAATTTTTGCCTGTCCCATCCCTGCAAAGTCTCTAGTTCTCAGGTAACACAAGTTCTCAACCAAGAGCCCAAACATTGGCTTTAATAAAGTTTTCAAAAACAGACTGTTACAGCTAATAAAGCCAATTGGGTCTTTTAAGCATATATGCAATACGTGCTTTTTTCACTTGACACTTTCCAATTTCCTAAGAATGATGTCAGCTTTATTTTAAACATAAATGTACAGTTAGCTCCTTCATGAAAGAATTTATTTGATCGATTCTAATCAGCTCACAAAACACTGGGTATGAGTGACTGTCCAGGTAAAACATTCAATATCCAACCATGCATTTTTTCCAATGGCTTTTCCACAACATCCTTCTGACTTTCAGTTCCTTTCCAAAGACCAGCTCTGCTCCTCAGTCGATGTTCCCCACACCATTAGCCATGCTGAATAGGCACTAGAGGTTCTATTAAGAGTGATATGTTAATCAGATAGGAATCTAGATGCCCTCCTTAAAGTATCTCAGAAAATTCTCTAAGGTCCAGATGTCAGATTTACCCCTTAACAGTACACATTATTTACTTCTGCCCAATACCAAACCTGGTTTTAAAATACAGCTATTTCTTCAGTTTCTAGATAATGTGTCATCACACCAAATATACTGAGATGTTTACATTTTTTTAGTTCTATTCCAGTTTTGTAGGGACATGTAATTTATTTTAATTGTATTCCTTTGCTCAATTCACCAAGTCTCTTTCCTGACCCCAATCCTACCCACATGTAGATTCTGAGTAGGCAGTTTGCTACATAGTTCTAGAATTCAGGGAGGTTGGATTGAAGATATTGAATAGAGAATATTTAGGAGCCTGAGTTCTGAGGCGTTCCAAATTTGGGAGGTTTGGGAAATAAGAGAAGACTGACAAATGTAAAAATGAAGAAGTGGTCAGCAAGAAGAAACCAGGATCATGTGAAAGCCAAGGAAATAAAATGTTGAAAAGATAAAGGAGTCATCAACTGTGCCAAATAATGCTGAAAGGCCAAATCAGAGGAAGAATGTGAATTAACCTTTGAATTTGACAATAAGAACAGACTGTCATAATTATACTGACAAGAACAATTTCAATGGGGAGGAGCAAAGGTCTGATTGAAATAATTTCAAGAGAAAATGAGAAGAGAGAAGCTGGAGGTAATGAACATAGACAATACTTTTGAGGAGTTTTGCTGCAAAGTGAAGAAGAAGAGGGATAGAAGGCAGCAGCACACACAGGCTCAGTCAGATTTTTTAAGTTAGTAAAAATAGTAAAGTTTGTATGCTTATGAGGAGAAGATACAGAGAAAAGAAGAGAGATTTTGTTGTTGTTGTTGTTTTTGAGATGGAGTCTCCCTCTGTCACCCAGGCTGGGGTGCAACGGTGCGATCTTGGCTCACTGCAACCTCTGCCTCCTGAGTTCGAGCGATTCTCCTGCCTCAGCCTCCTGAGTAGCTGAGATTACAGGTGTGCACCACTACGGCTGGCTACTTTTTTTGTTTGTTTGTATTTTTAGTAGAGACGGGGTTTCACCATGTTGGTCAGACTGGTCCTGAACTCCTGATCTCGTGATATGCCCACCTCCGCCTCCCAAAGTGCTGGGATTACAGGTGTGAGCCACTGTGCTTAGCCTGGAATAATGGTCTTGAGAGGGCAAGAGAGCTTGGGTGAGTACACCAGTGAAAAGGTTGACCTTTACTAGAAGCAAACAGGTCATCCACAGTAACCAGGAAAGTAGGTTCAGCATAAGGACCTAATTGTCCATATGAGTAGATTTGTTGATGGTTTCCAGTAATATTTCTTTTCTAATAGCTTCTTAATTCTCAGTAAAATAGAAAGCAAAATCATGAGCCAAGAGTGTGTATAGGGATGGAGGTTGGGGGTTTCAGAAGAAAAGTAAAAATATTAAATAATTATCAAGGAGAGTAAAAAGTTAGCAGACTAGAGATGTAATCTGATGGCCAGACAAAATTAATGGCACGGGTAAAATTAGTAATCATGAATTTAAAGTAAGATAGTTGGCTATAGATTCATACAGCTTTGATCACTTGTGTGGATTCAGATATTCAGCAAGTGTGGAATTTGGTTAGGATTGATTAGGATTTTACTTGGCTAAAACAGGTATAAGAAAGTGAGAAAGAAACACCAAAGTTGCAGCTGTTATGCAATAGAGTGACCATAAGAATTGATGAGGGAATTTGAGCAGACTAAAAAGAAGAGCAAAGATATAAGGCAGATAAGAGAAAGTATAAATTGGTAGAATCAATGGATTTGCGACCGTGCTAGGTATTATGTTTTCTGGTTTTAGAATACAAAAGGGAATGAGTTGGACCAAAAGAAAAAAAAAAAAAGAGTATAGATTTTGATAGGAGAGAAAAGGTGATATTTGAAATTAAGATTAAGAACACAGTGTGATTTTTTTTATAATGATAAGGTCTGAACTATGACATTAGAAAAGATGACCAAGAAAAAGTATAAAACACGATCATTGGAGAAAGTTCACAGAACTAAGCAGCCACATCATTATAGGACCATCTATGTAGACATCGAAATTACGAAGAATTAGGGCAGGAGCCATGTAAGAGAGAGTGTGTGTACCAAGAGCAAAATCCTTCAAGGAATCAGAGGAAATGACTTAAACATTTTTATTATTATTTTTATTTTTTTGAGTTGGAGTTTCACTCTGTCTCCCAGGCTGGGGTGCAGTGGCACAATCTCTGCTCACTGCAACCTCTGCCTCCCAGGTCAAAGCGATTCTGTTGCTTCAGCCTCCTGAGTAACTGAGATCATAGGAACGTGCCACCACACCCAGCTAAATTTTGTATTTTTAGTAGAGACGGGGATTTCACCATGTTGGCCAGACTGGTCTTGAACCCCTGACCTCAGGTGATCCACCCTCCTAGGCCTCCCAAAGTGCTGGGATTACAGGTGTGAGTCACCGCACTCGGCCGACTTAAACATTTACGGGAAAAACAGTCTTTCTCTCTGTTAGTCAATCTCTAACAAAAATAGATGCCTTTTTATTATGTCCTCAGTATAAACACATTCAGTGCACACTGAATTGAACATTGTTATTGTAGGCTGCTAAGCATTCATTTAACCCTTTCTCTTTATTTACTATATGGACCCTAATTTTGTTCTGTTATCCTTTTTTTGTTTGTTTGTTTTGAAATTATGTACCAAAAGGACTGTCGCCTCCAGCCCCAATCTTCAAATGGTGCCTGATTGTATTAAAGATAATCATATTCCCCTTACCAATGACATGTAATCTAATGTGTGTCAATGAAATACCACAAGGACTTTCCAGAGCCTCTGAGTAGTTTCTTTCCAGAACTTTAAAAAATTCTTCCTGAAAGGGCTTTCAAAAGGGACAATATCTTCCATCTTCCAGTTGTTATCATGTATGGATGTGATGCTTGTGCTTCTTGCCACCAGTATGAAGATAAAGCAAAAGCAAGAAAAGGGAAAGAAACCCAAATATTTCAGATTGATTGAGTCTACCTTACAGCCAGTCCCATTGAGGACTTCCATTTATATGAGCCAATAAATTTCCTTATTGTTTAAGGATAAGCCCTTTTTTTTCCTTTTTCTTTTCTTTCTTTTTTTTTTTTAATTTTTAATTTTTTATTTTTTTTAGATGGAGTCTTGCTCTGTCACCCAGGTTGGAGTGCAGTGGTGCTATCTCAGCTCACTGCAACCTCTGCTTCCCAGGTTTAAGTGATTCTCCTGCCTCAGCCTCCTGAGTAGCTGGGATTACAGGTGCCCACCACCATACCTAGAAAATTTTTGTAGTTTTAGTAGAGACGGGATTTCACCATGTTGGCCAGGCTGGTCTTGAACTCCTGATCAGCCAGCCTTGGCTTCCCAAAGTGGTAGGATTATAGGCGTGAGCCCCCATGCCAGGCCAGGATAAGCCTTTTGATGGAAGTTATTTCTTACTTAAATAAAGTAGGATACTCAATACATATGCCAAGAAAATTATAAATGTTGGTGAAATTGTTTGCATCAGAGGCACGGAAATACAAATAAAAACACTGAGAAATCTCCACTTCACTGAGTAGGTCAGACTTTCACAGATATATCAAATTGTTGATCATCTTGATTCTCCAGAACATCTGTAAGTGTTATATGTGCCTTACTTTTAGGGAAGTAAAAAGTATTCCTTTTTATTAATTAAATTAAGAAAATGTAATTGTCCAATATATGAAAAAACAATAATTTTAAAAATCCTGAACTGTTGATAATGGAAATATATTGAGTGAAAACATGAGGAACTGAAAGTTGGTGCTGGTGATCAAAAAGGCATCAGAGATTATGTAATATTTAACACATACCTTATAGGCTCACACAAAAGAAAGAAGTTCTAAGACTAAAAAAAAAAAAGCCCAGGACCAGACAGATTCACAACCAAATTCTTCCAGTAGTACAAAGGAGGAGCTGGTACTATTTCTCCTGAAACTATTCCAAACAATTGAAAAGGAGAGATTTCTCCCTAACTCAGTTTATGAAACCAATATCATCCTGATATCAAAACTGGGAAGAGACACAACAAAAAAAGAAAACTTCAGTCCCTGATGAACATCGGTGCAAAAATCGTCAATGGAAACTGAATCCGTCAACATATCAAAAAACTTATCCACCACGATTGAGTTGGGTTCATCCCTGGAATGCAAGGCTAATTCAACATATGCATCACATAAACAGAACCAAAGACAAAAACCACATGATTATCTCAATAGATGCAGAAAAGGCCTTCAATAAAATTCAACATCCCTTCATGTTAAAAACTCTCAATAAACTAGTTATTGATGAAACATATCTCAAAATAAAAAGAGCTATTTATGACAAACCCACAGCCAGTATCATATTGAATATGCAAAAGCTGGAAGCATTCACTTTGAAAACTGGTCCAAGACAAGGATGCCCTCTCTCACCACTCCTTTTTAACACAGTATTGGAAGTTCTGGTCGGGGCAATCAGGCAAGAGAAAGAAGTAAAGGATATTCAAACAGGAAGAGAGGAAATCAAATTGTCTCTGTCTACAGATGACATGATTTATATTTAGAAAACCCCATCATCTCAGCCCCAAAACTATTTAAACTGATAAGCAACTTCAGCAAAGTCTTAGCATATAAAATCAATGTGCAAAAACCACAAGCATTCCTTTACACCAACAAAAGACAAGCAGAGAGCCAAATCAAGAATGACTCCCATTCACAATTGCTACAAAGAGAATAAAATACCCAGGAATACATCTAAAAAGGGATGTGAACGACCTCTTCAAGGAGAACTACAAACCACTGCTCGAGGAAATAAGAGAGGACACAAACAAATGGAAAAACATTCCATCCTCATGGATAGAAAGAATCAATATCATGAAAATGGCCACACCACTCAAAGTAATTTATAGATTCAATGCTATTCCCATCAAACTACCATTGATATTCTTCACAGAATTAGAAAAAAACTACTTTAAATTTTATATGGAATCAAAGAAGATCCCGTATAGCCAAGACAATCCTAAGCAAAAGAGCAAAGCTGGAGGCATCACGCTACCTGACTTCAAACTACACTACAAGGCTACAGTAACCAAAACAGCATGGTACTGGTACCAAAACAGACATCTAGACCAATGGAACAGAACAGATATCTCAGAAGTAACACCACACATCTACAACCATCTGATCTTCGACAAACTTGAAAAAACAAGCAATGGAGAAAAGATCTCCTATTTAATAAATGGTGCTTGGAAAAGTGGCTAGCCATATGCAGAAAACTGAAACTGCACCCATTCCTTAAATCTTATGCAGAAATTAACTCAAGATGGATTTAAAGACTTAAATGTAAAACCCAAAACCATTAAAACCCTAGAAGAAAACCTAGGCAATACCATTCAGGACATAGGAACGGGCAAAGACTTCATGACAAAAACACCAAAAGCAATTGCAACAAGAGGCCAAAATTGACAGATGAGATCTAATTAAATGAAAGAGCTTCAGCACAGCAAAATAAACTATCGTCAGAGTGAATAGGCAACCTACAGAATGGGAAAAAAATTTTGCAATCTACCCACCTGACAAAGGTCTAATATCCAAAATTTACAAGGAACTTCAACAAATTTACAAGAAAAATCAAACAATCCCATCAAAAAGTGGGCAAAGGATATGAACAGACACTTCTCAAAAAAAGAAATTTATGGATCCAACAAGCATATGAAGAAAAGCTCAATATCACTGATCATCAGAGAAATGCAAATCAAAACCACAATGAATACCATCCCACGCCAATCAGAATATGATCATTTAAAACATCAAGAAACAATAGATACTGGTGAGGATGTGGAGAAATAGGAATGCTTTTACAATATTGGTGGGAATGTAAATTAGTTCAATCATTGTGGAAGACAGTATGGCAATTCCTCAAGGATCTAGAACCAGAAATACCATTTGACCCAGAAATCCCATTACTGGGTATATACCCAAAGGAATATAAATCATTTTATTATAAAGACACATGCACACATATATTTACCGTAACAATATTTATAATAACAAATGCATGGAACCTACCCAAATGTCCATCAATGATAGACTGGGTAAAGGAAATGTGGTACATATACACCATGGAGTACTATGCAGACATAAAAATGAATGAGATCATGTCCTTTGTAGAGACATGGATGAAGCTGGAAACCATCATCCTCAGCAAACTAACACAGGAGAAAACCAAACACTGTATGTTCTCACTCATAAGTGGGGTTAGGGGGCAAGGGGAGGGAACTTAGGGAACAATAGGTGCAGCAAACCACCATGGCACACGTATACCCATGTAAAAACCTGCAAGCTCTGCACATGTATCCTGTTTTTTTAAGAAGAAATAAAGAAAAACAAAAATTATAAAATAAATAAATACATCCATCCATACATACATATTTTAAAAATTCTACCAATATCTTTTAAAAAAAGCATTAGAAACTAAACTGCATTTGTATTTAAAATGCATACAATGTCAATATATTTTCCCTCAAGCATATAAATTAATTGTAAAAATTAGAAAAGTTAAAATTAATGTTCAATGTTTTCAATTTCTATTTCTTGCACAATATTCAAAATTATCTATTAGAATTAAAAGACAAAATGCAGAATAGGTAACTAATAAAAAACATTTAAATGAAAACAAATATAGGAAATCAATTGAAAATAGTTTTTGGCCATGTAACTGTCAAAGTATCAAGAAAAGCTGAGGACACAGTTTATAAGAATTTGACTATTTTGGCATTACCTACTCAACCATTAAAATGAGGTAGTAAAATAGTCATGCTGAATAGAAAACTGAACAGCAACAATAGAGTTAGAGTACACAACATCTATTAAGATGTATACAGAGGACAAATGAATCTTGGGAAATAGAACAGACTTTTATAATTAAGGAAACATACAAATTACTGGATTAATATTCTTGATTATTCTCTGCAAGTGCAGTGAGAAGATTAACTATTCCTACCTGTGCCATGTGATTTGCAGAAATTCCTCCCTACAGGTGTCAAGTATTCCAGTAAAATGTGATGCAAAGTTTATTGCAGAAGCTTTAGATGTCATAGCTAGGCTTTTCATCTTTTCTTTTTGCTCTTTCTCAAGGACAGTGTGTCTACATAGAGGGCTTATCAGTCAGGATGTTTTAGCTAACAAGATGTTTTGCTTGTTTTAGCTAATCTTAAGAAAATCCATGTAAGTGTCAACAAAAATGTATAAAAGAGCTGAAATTATATATTTTTATGTATAAAGTCATAGATTATAGCACATTGAAGATAAAATTAGAGTCTTGTTAATAGTCAAAAACAACAATTGATTTCCTCTCCTTCTACCTGTTTTTCATCTTCTTGATCCTCATACGCAAATTCCTTCCAGGCATTTCCAGAAACACCTCTTGGATATTTCAAGGGAGATGCAAGATTAGTCTTCTTGGTTTTTCTGCAACAATTACTAGTCTCTTCCTTTCTGGCTCAGCTTGCTGCACAGATGTCTTCTGTGTCTGCCAACATAAGAAAGATTATTTCCACAGCTAGTGTATACCAGGGGCATTGTCAATGCTGTTGGTATCTTTTGGAGTCTATTCTGAGGCTTCCGATGCCAGATATCCAGGGAGCTGATGTCTGCAAGAACAGCATGGTCTATGTCTCTGCTAAAGTGGTAATTGCTAACTAAACTTCAATCACCAATTCCATTTTGCCCTTGTGTTTCAGGTCCCTCAGAAATTTTGTAGTAATACCATTCATTTGCTTTCTTTCTCTCTCTCTCTCTGGTATCTTTCACTTTCTTGTCAAACAAAACAGAGATGACTCTAGGGTACCGATCCAGATGAGATTTTAAATAACTAACACTATTCTATATTCAAAGTGGTTCCTTCTTTCCCTTGTGAGTCTGATGCCTTTGAAAGCAGCATCTGTAACTTCACTCTAGGGCAAGTTTTTTTCCAGAGGGGTTCACAGTCTCTTGTATACCTAGATCCCTGCCCAACACCCCCACATTGTTCAGAAATGCATTTAACAGTCTTGTATTGAAGGCACGCTCTGTATTGGGCATGATGATAGGTACATACTGGAGATGGAATGCTAAATGAAAACTCATTAGCAAACTCAACCTTGCTCCTCAAGAAGCTTGCAGTCTATTAGTAAAACTGAAAAGTAAATAGAAAATTGTAGTAGGGCTAATTCCAATATACTACCCAGTGAGTGGGAATAAATTATTTAGTGGTCAGGAAAGACTCTCCTAGAAAAAAGCAAGTTTGATGTCAAACCCAGGGCATTGGAGGAATTACACCATCAAATAACAGGAAGAACGACAGGAGAGGCAGGGGAGCAGTATTTTTAAAGGCCTAGAACTGAGACAAAGTATGATCAGTTTGGAGAACTGAAAGTCAGACAACATAGATGGGTCCATGACGAGCACACATGTAATGTGAGCAGGACAGCGTCACTGAATTCGCCATGCCTGGTATTTACCTAATGCATAGTAATTACCCAGGAAGAAGGAAAGATGAATGATCCCACATTTGTGGGAATTTAAAAAACGTACTATATATATGGTGGGAACAAGATCATAAGGGTTCTTGTAAGGTACTTTAAGTATTTTGGATCTGATAGCAATTGATAATCATTTAAAGGATTTTTTGTTTGTTTGTTTGTTTGTTTTGAGATGGAGTTTCACTCTTGTTGCCCAACCTGGAGTGCAATGGTGCAATCTCGGCTCACTGCAACCTCTGCCATCCAGGGTCAAGCGATTCTCCTGCCTCAACCTCCTGAGTAGCTGGGAATACAGGCGTATGCCACCACACCCAGCTAATTTTGTATTTTTAGTAGAGACGGGGTTTCACTATGTTGGCCAGGCTCGTCTCAAACTCCTGACCTCAGTTGATCCACTGGCCTCAGCCTCCCAAAGTGCTGGGATTACAGGCATGATTCACCACTCCTGGCCCCATTTAAAGGTTTTAATAAGAATAAGGAAGGACATGATTACATTTGCACTTTACTGCAGTGTTAGAATGGTTTATATTGATGACTAAGAGTAAAAAAGGAATTCTACTTAGTAGGTTATTGCAGTCATTAACTAATATTAGTAATAACCAATACTTATTTTATATGTCCTTTGAGCTTGGCCCTATTCTAAATGTTTTACTTGCATTATCTCATTTAGTCTTGTGGAAAACTCAATGAAGTAAATAACATTATTTTATATATTTTACAAAGGAGGAAGCACAAGCATAGACAGTTTAAGTAACCTGCTCAAGCTCAAGATCACACAGCTAGTAAGTAGGTAAGTATTAGATCTAGGATTCAAAACTAGATAGTCTTACTCCAAATTCCACATTCTTTTTTTTTTTTTTTTCTTAAGACAGAGTCTTGCTCTTTCACCCAAGCTGGAGTGCAGGGGTGCAATCTCAACTCATTGCAACCTCACCTCCCAGGTTCAAGCTATTATCCTGCTTCAGCCTCGTGAGTAGATGGGATTACAGGCATATGCCACCATGCCCAGCTAGTTTTTGTATTTTTAGTTGAGATGGGCTTTCACCATGTTGACCAGGCTGGTCATAAACTCCTGACTTCAAGAGATCTGCCCACTTCAGCCTCCCAAAGTGCTGGGATTACAGGCATGAGCCACTGTGCCTGGCCTCAAATCCCACATTCTTAAATTCTTTCACATATTCTACATCATGAGAAAGATGATATTGATTTATTACAGAAATAAAATTTTGGAAGTATGGTATTGGTAGAGAAAATTGGCCCAGAAAGAGAGTTACTAAGGGAAAATTAACAAGAGCAGAGAACAGGATTAGATGAGTGGGATGTGAATAAGAAAGACAGAATCAAGAACAAAGTCAGTTTCTAGCTTGAGCAAATGAGGAAGCACAAAGAAAAATATTGAGGTTGCAAAGAAATTGGGATAAGAAGCTAAGTTGTAAGTACTTGTGAAATATCAAATGGAGGTGTTGAACAGGTAGATATAACTCTAGGAAGGAGATTTAGATTTAGGTCATCAACTTTGATTGTCATTGAAACCATGTTTGGTGCATTCATTCAGGGACTGTATACAGTGAAAGAAGAAGAGAAAGAATGAAATCCTGAGGTACATGAAAATTGAAGAGCGATCAGAAGTTCCCATAAAAGAAACAGATAAGAGTTAATCCAGGAGAGTGTGATTTCACAGAAGCCAGAGGGATTGAGTGTTTCAAAAAAGAAGATGTAGCTGACAGTGCCATATACTGCAGAAATGTCAACTAAAGTAGTCTGAATATATCCAGTGGACTTTTAACAGAAAGAAGGTAATTTAGGAATGTGAAAAAATAGGAGAGAATCTTCCTGATAATGAGAAATGTTTAACACATATAAGATGCTCCAAGAAAGGCTATTTTTTAATGCAAAGAAAAGATAAGAAGAGTCCAGTTTAAGAACAGAGATTGAACTTATATAACTTTTTGTTTTCAAGCCTCAGACATCAACTTCAGCTGACTTAAAAACATAGTGGAATTTTTTTGTACAAGCCAGAAGGGTCTTGATATAATCCAGGACACAAATGCAGCCAGACTCCTACGAGAGACTGGCAGGCAGCCTGCAAATGGCCCCAAACGATGCCTGCTTCCCAGGATTTGTGCCCTTTTAAATTCTCTTCCCTTGGGTGCAGGCTGACCTAGTGACTCATTTCTAATGAATAAAATATGACAAAAGTGAAAAAACGTCACTCCCAATATTAGGTTACAAAAATACGGTGACATTTGTCTTGTTCACTTTCTCCCCTAACACCTCTCTTTCAGTTTTTGCTCAGGGGAAGCCAGCTACCATGTTACAAGTAGCCATAATTTCGGTGTGTGTATGAGTAGACAATTTTTCTCTTTAGTTTTGTCGATCTAAAGATTTACAGATGAGAGGAACTCTAAGGAGCTATACTTAAGAAACTGTATCTGAGAATCTTCATCTGCACCCACACCTGATTTATACAAAGAGCTTCTGGGCTTTGAGCTCATGTTGTAATAGGATGAGACTTTTGAGGACCTTAGGAGGGGCTGAGTGTCTTTTGAATGTGGTAGGGACATGAATCATTGGTGGCTAGAGGACAGGCTTAGTAGGGAGCCACTAGAATAGCACTCAATGATCTTTGTCTCCTGGTATTCATGCCCTTAGGCAATCCCTTCTTCATGAGTGTGGGCTGGCCCTAGTAACTCTTTTCTAATGAATAAAATAGAGCAAAAGTGATGGGATATAAATTCCCAGATTAGGTTACAAAAAGCCTGTGACTTTTGCTTTATTCACTCCCTCTCATTCTTCCTCTCTCCCTCCAAGCCCTAGCTCTGGGAAAAGCAGCTCTGAAGAAAGCAAGTAGCCCTGTAGAGAGGTCCACGTGGCATGGAAATGATACTTCAGACCAATAACCAGAGAAGACCTTAAGCCTGACAACAGCTATATGTGAGTGACCCGACAAGTTTTGCAAATCAGGCCTTGAGATGACTGCTACCCCAGCCAATCCCTTGATTGCAGCTTTGTGAGAGACCCTGGGAGACAGGTAGTTAAGTTCTATATGGATTTTGGATCCACAAACACTATAAAATTGTAAGTGTTACTGTATTAAGTTGCTGCATTCTGGAGTAATTTCTTACATTAAAATAGGTATCTAATACACAGAAATGGGAACCAGGGAGCATAACTGTTTCAACATCTCGACTTCTCTATTCACTGCTTCTCTGTACCTTTTTCTCTCTCTGTGCACATCATGGTAGAAAACACAGATGTCCTTGGGGCCTAAATTCCTGGGACACTAACTGGCCGCATTTGTATTAGTTGTCTCTTCTAGAAATATCAAGTATGGTCAACAGGGTAGGGTTACCTCCACCATAGCCACTACTGGTCATGAGTGAGGAGTGGTCCGGTAAATGAGGTCCTAAAAAATCTAAGCACATGTAACTTAAGCATAGACACTAAAGAAGGTTCCATTTGGAGTCTTTTAAAAGCCAGTTTTTACAATTTATTCTCAAATATATATTATGTTAAAATGTATGTATTTTCCCACCCTAAAAACTTTTATTATGAATTTTAAGTCATGTTAGATCATTCAACTATGTGGGTTTTTTAATTGCTTTTTACATGCCTGGGGAAACTCTTTTCAGAAGTCAGAAATTATTGCCACTTTCTAAAATATTTAATACAAATGAATACCAATCACTCCTAATCTCAGTTTCAGAGCCAAACATTCCCTCAGTAGTTTATGCAGAAATAATAATAAAATTCAGGGAGAAATATGGCCTTCTCCATCCCACAAGTAAGGGATTTGAAAGCATTCCTTTGAACACCTCAAAGTAATAATTGACACGCTAATGTTCCTATTGAACCATTTATTTATAATTATTTTAATAACACAAAGAACAATGAAAATTTTTTACAGAACAAAATTTACATATATGTTGATAGTTGGATTTAAAAAGATAAAAGGTATCCAATAGGCTAATTTTAAACGTGGTCCTGTTAAAGTATTAAAGAGTTCAAGGTACTAAATTGAAACCAAAATAATTGGTAATATAAAAATATGGGTGGGGGCAGAAAAAGTTAATGTTTACTGTATCAGTCTGTTTTCATGTTGCTAATAAAGACATACCCGAGACTGGGTAATATATATACAGGAAAAAGGTTTAATGGGCTTACAGTTCCACGTGGCAGAGGAAGCCTCACAATTAAGGCGGAAGGCAAGGAGAAGCAAGTTACATCTTACGTGAACGGCAGCAGGCAAAAAAGAGAACTTGTGCAGGGAAACTCCCCCTTATAAAACTGTCAGATCTCATGAGACTTATTCACCATCTCAAGAACACCATGGGAAAGATCCGCCCCCACGTAGTCCCTCTCACAACACATGGGAATTCAAGTGAAATTTGGGTGGAGACACAGCCAAACCATATCAATTTGATTGGGGTATAATCTTGCTTCTAAAAGAATTTGATATGGGGTAAAATAAAAACTCAGGTACAATAAAATTAAATATACATAATTATAAAAAAGGAATAGAAAAGTAATAGACAATTAGAAAAATCAAAATGTTAAAAATATTTTTTAATATTAAGCTGATTTGCTTTTATTCTTTCATGTAGTATACATTTATTTACTCCTTTACTCATCAGATATACATTAAATTCTCTTGTATGCCAGGCCTTCTGATAAATTCTGAATAAGACAGATGCTATTCCTACTTTGTTGGTGTATTCAGAAAAGTTTTTTCTTAAAACAAATATCTAGATTCTGAAAATATGTCAGCCTGAAGTGAAAGAAGAAAAATGAAATTCTAAGCAATACATTTTGTAAATGTTGAAACATGTCTGGGAGTCAAGGGTACTTTTCTCTTGCTATATCATCGATTACAAGATTTCCAGAACACAGTAGATTAGAAAATGTGAATACTATGACTACCATCCTGTTTTTAGGAATTAAATATTCAGGAAATGATGCTGGTTATATTTAGACACCTTGGGGATTTTCCAGTGTTTGATAAACTAAATGAGCTGACTGACTCCTGTTTAAAGAGAGCAGAGAAAGCATAATAAGCAACCTCACATTCACAAACAGATTTTTAACCCAATCTTTACTTAAACAATTTTGCATTTGTTTTTAACGTAGTAATGTGTTGACTTTTAAAATTTTTTAACTGAAGAAGTATGCACAAAAAGGAAATAAAATGGGATTTGTGTGGTTAGATTTTTTTTTTTTTCTTTGTAGTAAATTATGCTACTATGCGTCCTTCCTACTGGGGAGTCCATATTTTAAGACTCATGAAAAACAGTATGAACAGAGAAGGCCTATACTTTTTCTGTACGAGTTAAGCAAGCAATTGAAAAGCAAAGATGTAAGGCATGAATAAGGCATCTCAGTCACCAACACTACATCTTGGTGGAGGATATTAGCCTCAAATGCTTGTGCCATTCACTTACTTATTTACATATTTATTTATTCCACACATAGTTATTGAGCACTTAGTAAATGTCAGGTGCTAAAAGTATGGGGATATAGTGATGGCAAGGCAAAGACCCTATCCTCATAGAGTTTATAGTCTAGTGAAACACAGACATGCCCATGCCTGTGCACACAGGCACACACACACATGCACACACGCACACACACACACACACACAGAGTAACTTATGTTCAGTTAGTGACAACTGCTTTGAAGAAAACCAAAACAAGGTTAAGGGGAGAGATAGCAAGGATGGTGGGCATTATAGAGAGGGTTATAATGAAAGGCCTTTCTGAGGAGGTGGTTTTGAAAATAACCTTCATGAAGTGAAGCTAGGGGAAAGAATATTTATGCAAGCATTGGGAATTAAAGCAATTTAGGAAGAGAGAGCAGTCTGTTACAGTCTATAAAAACAGGCCTGGCATAGTCATAAAATGTCAAGAAAGAGGTGTGCAGAAAAGAGAGAAAGGCGATCAAAGAAGGAAGATACAACACAATATACACAGATATGATGCAGTTAACCTAGATTTTCTAGGCCATTGAAAGCGCTTCATATTTTATTGCTCGTGCAATGAAAAGCCATTGAGCATGATATGGCCATCTCTATTATTACCTAGTGGCAACATTTCCAATTCAACTTTCCAAAAATCAAACTCATTATCCATCCCATACTTTGTTTCCCTAAAAAGTCTTTATGTTAAGATTCCTCTATGACATTTAAAAATCAAGATTCTATCCTTCAAACACATATACAATATTATGGTCACTATTAATTCCTTCTTCTTCCTTGCCTTCCCCCATAATGTGTACAGAAAACTACACTAGAAGTCTGAGCCTCTGGATTCTAGCCTTTCCTCAGTTACCTACCTCGTCAGGGACATTTAGTAGGTCACCAAAACTCTCTGAATATCTGTTTTCCCAGCTTTAAGATAAAAATAATAGATAGCCACTGTCAGGATTATTGTTTATGGGGTGTTTATTATATGCCAGGTTCCTCACAAATGACCAATTTACAGATAAGAAAACTGAAGGACTAATAGGCAAATTAATTTGCCTTGAATTAGGCATCTAGTAAAAGGGATTCAAAGGCAGTTTTCTCACTGCAAAGGTGAGGCATTTGGCTAAGCATATTATCCTTCCTTTAAAGTGCAGCTGTATATGAGACTGTGCTTTGAAATAAAAATCTAAGTATTATCTTTTTCATTCATTTTTTGACATAGTTTATACTTCTTATTTCAGCACTTATTCTAACACTTATTCTGATTCATGCTCTGTCCAGAGGATAAAGATATAGGAGACTCCAATCTTGCCCTCAAGTAGTGTCACATTTTTAAAAAAATCTTTGCAATATTGTTTAAGAGTCTTATTTCACTGAGAGATGAAGCAGAGCAAAAAGATTGAATATATAAATTGGCACATGCGAGAAGTCTTGAAGGATAGCATTTAACACAAAAGTTCCAACTTGGTCTTACCATTTCCCTAACCATTACACTGGTTCAAGTCCTCATTGCCTCAAACATTAAAAGTGGAAGAAATCTTAGTGTTATGAACTGAATGTTTATGTCCCCCAAATTTCATATGTGGAAACCTAATCTCCAGTATGAAGGTATTTGGAAGGGGAGCTTTTGGAAGGCAATTATGCCAGGAGGGTGGAGCTCTCATTAACAGAATTAGTCCTGTTACAAAAAGAGGAAGAGGCACAAGATTTCTTTCTTCTCTCTCCACACAGGCACCAAGGAAGACCATGTGAGGATATAGAGGACATAAGCTAGCAAAGGTCTCTCACAAAGAACCCAACCATTCTGGCATCCTCATCTCAGACTGCTAGTCTCTCGAACTGTGAGAAATAGAAGTTTGTTTTTTACGACATCCAGTCTATGGTATTCTTTTGTAGCAGTACAATAGAAGGTGCGTAGGAATCAACACTTTAAGACCAATTAGTGTCCACCTGCTGGTGCCACACTGAGCATGCCTATGTTTATACTTATTTTATTTTTAGCATTGTCATTTTTCTCTCTATTCTGGCTTATTCTTTAAATGTCTTTATTAACTTCCATATTTTGCTATTTGTAGCATTGATTTAGCAATTTCCTGTGCCTGTTTCTTAAATGATTAATTTCATATGTTTTGCCCTTTTAGTTTTTTTCTTAGTTCTCTTAACTCCTTTTTCACTTCATTTAGAGTTGTATTTCTTGTTTCATATAATCCATTTGAGAGTGTAAACCACTTGCAATCTATCCTAACTGCCCCATGCAAAATTGCACCTCTTACTTTCTTTCCATTTATTCTGCTTTATTTTTCTTCTTAGCACTTTTCTAAGCCAAACTTATTCTATTTTTATTTTCTAACTCCCAATTTGTATTTATCTGCTTTTTTTGTTTCATTGCTGTCATCCCAGTCACTGGTACATGCTTATCACAAATAGGAAGCTCAGTATTTGTTGAATTCAATGAATCTCATTTTTAAAAATGTCTAGAAGTATATGTTTTCCTAATGTGAGCTCCATGCCTTTCTTTTGCAGGCTGGTGTTGCTTTCCTTCTTTGTGTTGCGGGATTTTTTAATAGATTCAATGTTGGAGTGAGTTTGTCTCTACTTACATATCTCTGAAAGTGTGCAAATTAATAAGTAACTGGTATTTACTTGAAAAAGAGTTGGTATAGTCCATTTATATCAATGGCCTGTTATACCTGAGTATAATTTTTCTGTTCTCTTTCAAACTTGAGTTGGAGGGCTGGCTCTTAAGGTTTCACCTATCCAGTAACCTGAAGGAGATAAAGAAGAAACTAAGACCACCAGCAGCCACAGTTATGGAATTTTACATCTGCATATTCTTTGTCTGTATGTTTGTTAAAATTCTATCTGAAAGTCATGTTTAACCTACTGAATTGGGAGCATTTGCCACCTAATTAAGGTTTCTAATAAACTGGATTTCCCACCTTGGGACAAAGTGGCCATTTCAATGAACAGTTTATTTTGAAAACTGTGGATTCTATTAATTTCATGTGACTATATATCTTGTCCTGGCAGTTTCCTGCTGTTGATGTCCTTTAGTTGTAAAAATGGCTCTGGAAGGCCGGGTGTGGTGGTGGCTCATGTCTGTAATCTCAGCACTTTGGGAGGCCAAGGTGGGCTGATCATGAGGTCAGGAGTTTGAGATCAGCCTGACCAATATGGTGAAACCCCATCTCTACTAAAAGTACGAAAATTAGCTGGGTGTGGTGGTGCGTGCCTGTAATCCTAGCTACTCAGGAGGCTGAGGCAGGAGAATTGCTTGAACCCGGGAGTTGGAGGTTGCAGTGAGTCGAGATCATGCCACTGTACTCCAGTCAGGATGACAGAGTAAGACTACATCTCAAAAAAAAAAAAAAAAAAAAAAATTGCTTTGGAATTTTCTTTTTCACTCTCCTGCCTTGTGCTTTTATAGTCAGTTGAATGGTAGCATTCAATAGATATGTCCACAAACCTGGGAATGCGATCTTATTTGGAAAGTAGGGGAAGGCTTTTGCAAATGTAATTCAGTTAAGGATACTTAAATGAGAAAAGTTTGGGTTATCTGGGTGGGCCGTAAATTTAATGACAAATGTCTTGGCAAGGATATACAGAGGAGAGACACACACAGAGAAAGAGATGAGGCCATGTGGAGAAGGAATCAAAGGTTGGAGTTAGGTAGAAGCCCAAGGAAACTAATACAGCTCTTTATCCTAGATATTGTCCTTCCAGGTAAGGTAGAAATTCTATTCTTTATTTGAATACACTCTGCAATTATTAGAGAGTGAAGGCAGAAAAAAATTAATGGAAAGCTCTGGTCACATATATTCTCTTGAAATTCTCTCATTAAAATGTCAGTATGACATTAATATGCTCTGAGGACAGCAGCTTCCAAATGGAATATAACCTTCTTTCCCTTGCTGTGCATGCCCCACACCCAGTCATTCCTTAATTTGCAGAAGGAGTAGAGCACTCTTGAAAAGTATGTTTTACGTGTTGTCTGTGTTGGCAGTGGTGTTTATGGAAGTCCAAACTCTTTCTTGGATTTTACCTTCATTTTGCTGCAAATTATAGTGTGTTTGGCAGGTAGTCCAAGCAATATAAATGGAAGAAAAAAATCATTATCTGATTTTGAAGCTAATTTTTTTTGGCATTCAAAACTTTCAGTTGTGTTTTTGAAAGGGAGCAATTTACAAATCTGTACTTTACATCCTATCTTTTTTGCAGAACTTTATTTTGCTCTTGAAAACTAAGAAGATAGTTGGTATATTGTCTAATTGCTCTCCCCATTGTCAATTTTGCTCAACACTTATATATGTATTGCATATATATTATTAAAAATAAATGTAAGTACCATAAATATAAATTTCTGGTTTTATAAAGTATCTGCTCAGCTAACAGCAATTCCAATAGCATAAACTTTAACGGTTCATTGATCATTGGATATGCTTATGATCAGAGTATCTCCCTGCCTCCCACATCTTCATGGAGGAAATCTCAGGCTATTCTACCTTCCATAGCGGTGTGTTTGTAGAATGTTGAGGGTAATACCACTGACTGCAAGATCTACCCCCTTCATGTGCCAACTCATTGACTTCCTTCAAAATACATATTCTATTCAATCACAGAGTACAGTCTCTATCAGAGGAGAAGTATGAAAATTATGAGACATAACTAAAAACATATGATCAAAATATTCCTTTAACATTTCAAATATTGTATTACCAAAATACATTCATTGCCATACAGCATAAATTCTCTAAACCAATGCAAATAAATAAAAATGCTATGGGGAAAGTTTTTCCAAACAAGTCTCTTGGGACTTGAAATAAACCCTAGTCTGTTGTTTTAACCTCCTCATTAATGACTTGGAAAAGGGTGGGAGTCAACAGCACATTAATTAAATTCACAGATTTTTCTTAATTGAAAGGTATAGCACATATAGCAAAGGACAGAGGCTCTAAGGTTAAAAATAGTAGCACAGAAAAAAGTGTATAAATATACAAGCAGGAAAATAATCTAAAAATCCAATTCCATGGGTTGAAGATACTTGACATGGTGTTTATAGTTCAATGACTCTAAGGTTGAAAATGGAAGTACATAATATTATTATACTATGATCAATATTTTTAATAGAATAAGTTTAATTGTTTCACTCTTTATAGACATATATAAACATACATT
Source organism: Theropithecus gelada (assembly GCF_003255815.1). Lineage (NCBI taxonomy): Eukaryota > Metazoa > Chordata > Mammalia > Primates > Cercopithecidae > Theropithecus > Theropithecus gelada. The sequence continues at coordinate 31,875,966 of NC_037679.1, read as the reverse complement.
TTCATGTTTATATACATATATAGTTCCAAATCCTATATATAAATATATAAATTCTATACATAAATCCTATTTTGGAACTTCTCTGGGTACTTATTATTGCTATTACTATACTTTAAGTTCTGGGACACATGTGCAGAATGTGCAGGTTTGTCACATAGGTATACACATGCGATGGTGGTTTGCTGCACCCATAAACCCGTCATCTACATTAGGTATTTCTCCTAATGCTATCCCTCTCCCAGGCCCCCACCCCCCGACAGGCCCTGGTATGTAATGCCTTCCCCCACCCATGTCCATGTGTTCTCATTGTTCAACTCTCACTTATGAGTGAGAACATGTGATGTTTGGTTTTCTGTTCTTGTGTTAGTTTGCTGAGAATGATGGTTTCCAACTTCATCCACATCCCTGGGGTTTCTGCAGAGAGATCTGCTGTCAGTCTGATTGGCTTCCCTTTGTGGATAACCCCACCTTTTTCTCTGGCTGCCCTTAACATTTTTTCCTTCATTTCAACCTTGGTGAATCTGATGATTATGTGTCTTGGGGTTACTCTTCTCAAGGAGTATCTTTGTGGTGATATCTGTATTTCTTGAATTTGAATGTTGGCCTGTCTTGCTAGGTTGGGGAAGTTCTCCTGGATGATATCCTGAAGAGTGTTTTCCAACTTGGTTCCATTCTCCCCGTCACTTTCAGGTACACCAAGCAAAGGTAGATTTGGTCTTTTCACATAGTCCCATGTTTCTTGGAGACTTTGTTCCTTTTCATTCTTTTTTTCTCTAATCTTGTCTTCTCGCTTTATTTCATTAAGTTGATCTTCAATCTCTGATATCCTTTCTTCCACTTGATCAATTCAGCTGTTAATACTTGTGTATGATTCCCTAAGTTCTCATGCTGTGTTTTTCAGCTCCATCAGGTCATTTATGTTCTTCTTTAAACTAGTTATTCTAGTTAGCAATTTGTCTAACCTTTTTACAAGGTTCTTAGCTTCCTTGCATTGGGTTAGAACATGCTCCTTTGGCTCGGAGGAGTTTGTTATTACCTACCTTCTGAAGCCTACTTCGGTCAATTTGTCAAACTCATTCTCCATCCAGTTTTGTTCCCTTGCTGGCAAGGAGTTGTGATCCTTTGGAGGAGAAGAGGCATTCTGGTTTTGGAATGTTCCACCTTTTTGCACTGATTTTTCCTCATCTTCGTGGATTTATCTACCTTTGGTCTTTGATGTTGGTGACCTTCGGATGGGACTTTTGTATGGACATGCTTTTTGTTGATTTTGATGCTGTTCCTGTTTATTAGTTTTTCTTCTAACAGTCAGGTCCTTCTGCTGCAAGTCTGCTGGAGTTTGCTGGAGGTCCATTCCAGATCCTGTTAACCTGGGTATCACCAGTGGAGGTTGCAGAACAGCAAAGATGGCTGTCTGCTCCTTCTGGAAGCTTCATCCCAGAGGGGTACCTGCCAGATGCCAGCTGGAGCTCTCCTGTATGATGTGTCTGTTGACCCCTGCTGGGAGGTGTCTCCTAGTCAGGAGGTATGGGGGTCAGGGACCCACTTGAGGAGGCAGTCTGTCCATTAGCAGAGCTCGAGCACTGTGCTGGGAGATCTACTGCTCTCTTCAGAGCCAGCAGGCAGGAGCATTTAAGTCTGCTGAAGCTGGCCCCACAGCTGCCCCTTCCCCCAGGTGATCTGTACCAGGGAGATAGAAGTTTTATATATAAGCCCATGACTAGGGCTGCTGCCTTTCTTTCGGAGATGCCCTGCCCAGAGAGGAGGAATCTAGAGAAGCAGTGTGGCTACAGTAGCTTTGTCAAGCTGCAGTGGGTTCTGCCCAGTTCAAACTTTCTGATGGCTTTGTTTACACTGTGAGGGGGCAAACCACCTACTCAAGCCTCAGTAATGGCAGACGTCCCTTCTGCCACCAAGTTCTAGTGCCACAGGCCAACTTCAGGCTGCCATACTGGCAGCAAGAACTTTAAGCCAGTGGATCTTAGCTTGCTGGGCTCTGTGGGGGTGGGATCTGCTGAGCTAGACCACTTGGCTCCCTGGCTTCAGCCCCCTTTCCAAGGAAGTGAATGGTTCTGTCTTGCTGGCATTCCAGGCACCACTGGGGTATGAAAAAAAAAATTGCTGCAGCTAGCTCAGTGTCTGCCCAAACAGCCACCCAGTTTTGTGCTTGAAACGCAGGGCCCTGGTGGTGTAAGCACCCGAGGGAATGTCCTGGTATGTGGGTTGTGAAGACCATGGGAAAAGCATAGTATCTGGGCTGGAATGCACTATTCCTCACAGCACAGTTCCCCATGGCTTCCCTCGGCTAGGGGAGGGAGTTCCCTGACCCCCTTGCCCTTCCCGGGTGAGGTGATGCCTGCCCCTGCTTCGGCTTGCACTCGGTGGGCTGCACCTTCTGTCTAACCATTCCCAATGAGACAAGCCTTGTAATTCAGTTGTAAATGCAGAAATCACCCACCTTCTGCACTTCTGTATTGATCTCGCTGGGAGCTGCAGACCGGAGCTCTTCCTATTCGACCATCTTGCCAGCCACCTTCTACACTATGATCAATTTTAAATGGCCAGTGATCCAACTTTGGAGAGAGGGGAACACAGAAGGACATCATATACTATATGAAGATGCAAATAGCCCTTGAAAAGATGTATTAATCTCAGGTTAGCATAAATGTAATAGAAGATCAATTTTTTAAAGATTGGCAAGAAGAGATAGCTGAAAGAACTAATAATTCATAAAAATAAAAATTTATGTAAGGTTACTTAATTTTGTTGAACTTTCAAAGGGGCCTGTCCAATCACATGATCCTAAAAAGTGTTATTAATTTATAGATAACACCAAGAAAGGCTAAGCTACTAGCCCAGAGTCTTAGAGCAAATATTTGACAAAACCTGGGCTGAAGGTTGTCTCCTGACTACTAATTTCTGTGCTGAACTCTCACACCATTGCCAGGTCCACCTTAACATTAGCATCCCAGGGACATGAAAATATTCTGATTCTCATATAGGAGATTCCTTGTGAGGGAAATCTAGTAGACATTTAAAATTCCATACTAATTTCTTAGAGGAATAAAGGAAGCAGAGTTCATTCCACTAGGGTGAATGCAAGAATGGTGGTTTGTGGTAGTTTCTTCTCTGTGGACCATTTTGTGATATGTTCCACATTGACTTGTAGAAAGCTACAAGAACAACATGTGAGGAATCAGAAGAATTTGGTCTGAAACCTTAGACATTTATTTCAGCGTTGTGACTCTCAGCTCCTAAATTTGCAAATTAAGGCTAGTATCTGCGCTAACCAATTGACAAGGCTGTGGTGAGGATCAGATTTTTAAAATTGTATAGGAAGAGTCCGTGAAAGAGAAAATCCTATATAAATCAAGGCATAATTTTTCCTGAATACTGACTTGATGATATGCTCTAGCTTCCCAGGGAAAGTCCACTGGATAGAGGTAACTGCAGCAGCTTTTAGAGAATGTCTAACCAAGAAGGGAGCAGAGACTCAAGGGAAGTAAACTAAAGCAAGTTTAAAGAGCTATCCTCCACTGAAGTGAAATGTTCCTGCCTTTAAGATAAGCCAGAAAATAGTAGGTTGATATTTAGCATATGTATAATCAGTAAGAAAGCTAAACATTTCTAAATTGATTGATTAAAAATACCTCCAAAAGTCAGTCCAGACTTAGTGTCCAGGATTTAGAAAGGTATAGAGAATGTGGCACAAATTTTATTATTTACATCAAAAAGTTGTAAGGATTCAAAGAACACATGTCAATTCTCCAGTACAGTGCTGAATCTACATCATAATACATCATGCCTTCCAAAGCAACTGTGGAAAATTTCTTCCAGATTAGAAAACAGTCCTGTAGTTTGCGTGGAAGTTGACTTCTAGGGGATTTATTTGAAACCCCAAGATAGAAACTAAGCTGTCAATGTTAAAGAAAATAAAGACGAAGGTCATTGAATGTACGTAGGTATAACTCCACCAACAATACATAATCATACTGTGAAACAGTTTTGCCCTCACAAGATGATAATATTTTACATAATTTCATGAGTCCTTTTATTTCTGATTTCTCTGGCTGTAATTTTCTAAGTAAGTTAGTTAAGGAACAATTCAAGCCTATGTGGAGGTAGCTAAAGAAAAGATTGTTCAACTAACCTTTTGCTGTGCTATTAGTTCCATTAAAACCAACTCATTAAATATAGTCAGGTCAGATTCAGAGAACAATGAAAATTAGAAACAACGGGTTAGATCTTTTAGGTAGTCTGAGTCACAAAATAATCACAGCCATGATTTTCCCAGAGCTAACCATTTATTTGCACCCTAGCACTTATGAATCATTATGTTATTGTTTTCCTCTTAATGTCTGCTATGCATCAATGGTCACAATGGATGGAGATTGATGGGGAATTGAGACTTAGCAGCAACTTAGCAATTAAAATACTCAACTGGTCTCTGTTCGAGTGTTCCCTGGTGAATATGGCCCTGTTCATTAATCTGCATGTTGATTGCAGCCACAGTGTGCTATTGATCTGTGTTTCCCCGTCCTGTGACTGCAGGAGTATTAAGTTGCCATAGGCATCTATAAAAATTCATACCTCAGAATTTAATGCTGCTGACAGTTGTGCAATGAAAAAAAATATATAATCAACTATTATTCTGACTTGAGGATAGATATGAAAAATTTCAAAACCTACTTACCTTAAATTATTTTAATAAGATAATCTAAAGACTGAGTTTATTTTATACCACAGATGTTGTTCTAAAATTTCCGGGTAATAAAACCATATTTCCTTATGGACCTACTTTATAAATTTCAAGTAAATATTGTTTTTATATTCAAATATTAGTGATTTCATTACATTAGTTCTAAATTTCCCAACCTTTTCCTCTCTATCAAGCAGTTAATGACATGTAAACTAACACTTAGGTGTGTTGAATGAACATACATTTTTTCCAAAGATCATGAATCTTTTTATGAAACAGTTTTTTAAATTGTGAATAATAATCCTGATCTGTATATGTTTATATTAATTTTCTTAGAATGGAATATACTTCAAAATAATTGTGATATGAAGAATGAAGCTATTATAATTAGCACAAGATGAAGCATTGTTTTAGAGCACAGTGATTGAGAAGAATGATTTGGTAAGACTTATATTTAGTAAACCGTAGTTAATAGCACAGGTGTTAAACATGAATATTTGAAACATTGTTAAACTCATCAGTAGGATCTATAAATACCTTCGCTTAGATGTTTGCTTTGATAACTGTTGCATTTTAACAATGTAGTTAATTTCTTGGGTTCTGTTTTAACACTAATAGTAGCACCTACTTTGTCTAAGGCATTTAAATTTTTGGAGGATGTAACATGACCTTTATACATAAAACTCTTAGAAGGATGAGAGAGTACTTAATTCGTTTTTCAAAGTAACAACAATTTTTTATTAAAGTCAAAATTATAAACTCATATTAACATGAATAATATGCTTACATAAACAAATATATTATAAATTTTATTCACCACCAGAATTTAGGTATTACTATCCTTTCACTACCTTGTCTATTTCTACAAAAGTGAAAATAGATGATAAATTAACACATTTTTATCATACTGAAAACATGGAGATGAAAAGAAGAGAATAAGTTACTATCCAAGAAGCAGTGAGATTATCTGAATATTGCCTGAGAACTAATGTTAATTCAACAACATATGGCCTGTGCTTTTAAAAAATTATTCTGCCAAAGTCCAACCCCTAAATCAAACTGCTTTGCTAGGTCTAAGGTCACTTTATAAAGTTAACGCAGCATAGGCCATATTTCACATTATTTGATATTATATTAAGTTTGGAAAAGACCACTTAACTGGTCTAATTCATCCCACTGAATCACTTCATATGCCTTAAAAATATTCTGGCCAGGCGCGGTGGCTCACTCCTGTAATCCCAGCACTTTGGGAGGCCTAAGCAGGTGGATCACGAGGTCAAGAGATCGAGACCATCCTGGCCAACATGGTGAAACCTGGTCTCTACTAAAATACAAAAATTAGCTGGACATGGTGGCTGTAGTCCCAGCTATTCGGGAGGCTGAGGCAGGAGAATCGCTTAAACCTGGGAGGCTAAGGTTGCAGTGAGCCAAGATCAGGCCACTGCACTCCAGCCTAGCAACAGAGCAAGACTCTGTCTTAAATATCTATATCTATATCTATGTCTACATCTATCTATCTATCTATCTATCTATCTATCTATCTATCTATCTATCTATCTATCTATCTATCTATCTCCTCCAGGGTCCCTGCTTAGTCTTGAATATGCCATGTGGAGTTCTTTTTCAATAGGTTTCAAATAAGATCTTAGTGTACAGTTGGCCCTTGAACAGCACAGGTTTGAACTGTATAGGTCCACTTATGCCAGATTGTTTTTCAATAAAAGTTACATCAAGTTTGACTATCTTTCTTGCATCCCTTTCCATCTCCTCCACTTCTGCCTCTGCTACCCCTGAAAACAGCACCAACCCCTCCTCTTCTCCTCCTCTTGAGCCAACTCAATGTGAAGACGATGAAGATAAAGGCCTTCACGAGGATCTACTTCCACTTAGTAAATTGTAAATAGATTTTCCCTTCTATATGATTTTCTTAATAACATTTTCCTTCTCTAGCTTACTTTATTATAATAATATAGTACATAATACTTATAGCATACAAAATATGTGTTCACTGACTATTTATGTTATCAGCAAGCTTCCAGTCAACAGTAGGCTACTAGTAGTTTAAGTTTTGGCGGAGTCAAAAGTTATATGCAGGTTTTCAACTGTGTGGAGGATTGGCAACTCAACTTCCATGTTGTTCAAGGCTTAATACTGTACTAAATTGTAAGTCATCATTATGACCTCACACTATCTGAATTCCAAAGGATTCTGTTGTGTATCCCTGAGACAAATTCACCTAAAAACATTGTAGAAGCAACGTTGATCTGACTTAAGTGCAGCTATTGCTTCAATAAATTATAATTTCAGAGAAATCTCAAGGCCTTACCCTTCAGCAACAAAAATGTCCCTTACTTGCATGACACTTACTAAAACTCTTCTTTCCCACCAACAAACTTGTCATTTCTTTGAGTTGACTTTTTTTTTTTAACAAGAAAATCTTTGCTAAAATTTAGATGTATTCCCTGAGCAGGGAAAAAGATTTACTCTTCCACATCCATTAGGCTACAAAAAGAAAAAAAACAAAACAGACATAGGTAAAGAATAACCTGCCGTAGGTGAGAAGGTGTTGATGAGAAGACAGAAAAGATTCCAAACACCAGAGGATCCAAGCGTAGAAAGGAGGAAGAGAGGATGAAGAATGAAGACATGAAAGACTTGGAGGTCAAGAGAAACAAGAAGCAAAAAACAGAAATGTATCTCCTGCCTAAAGCATTTTTAATTTTTGTAATTTTTTTTAGGTCCACCCAAAGTTGTGCCACTCTGACATCCAATTTTTCACCACATAGTCAAAATTCAGAAGCCATAACCATTACTTAGAGCATAGAACATTTACTCCTAACTTTGTTTACTCAGTTTTAGATTATTGTGATGACTTCAGCTTCATCTTTTAACTGGGAGTAATAGTGCTACATCTCAGCTCATCTACTTCAGAGTTATTTTAGTTTGAAGGCTTCAGCTAATACATTATGATTTAAAGATAATAGAAGTCTTCCTTTTGCTTAGACATCAATACTGATCTCAGTAATATTTTCAACTCTGAAATAAACAAAAATAATATCTTCATTATTTGCTATCATTCTTTCTCTACCTAGAATTTGACTTAAGTTCTTTTCATAATAATAAAATAATGAATATTGATTTTGATTTGCATAAACTCAAATTAAATTTATTATTTTTGTTTTATAATTTAAATTTACCCTGTTTAATGTATTGATTACTTTTTACACTTATGTACCAGTGAGAAGCAGATAAGTCAAAAATGTTTTTTAACTCAAATGCATTCTCAAAAGAAATAACTTTTTATAATAATTTGCTCCACAAAAAGTAAGTTGTAAGAGCTGTTTTTATCTGAGAATCATGAAGTCTATTCCAGCAACCATCTGCTTCTTTTTATCCTGACTCCTAATCTACTCTCTAGAACGCAAGTGGAAGCCAGCCTCTTTGTTGATATTCCCATTAGCTAAAAGGAATTGGATCCTCTGCCAGTCATTTTTCATCCACCATCACCATAGTGCCTTCCATCATAATGCCCTGGTAGTCTGAGACCAAACAATCATAAACATAACTCCTCCTGTGAAAAGATGCTACAATAAAAATTATTCCTAGGATTTTCTTGGCAACAGGAGCCACTGTAATTCTCTACGGAAACTTCGTTCTTCTCTATTTTTCTACAGGCGCTGATACATTTTGTAGCATCCAAAGTACCTCTTAGATACTTAACCTGATAGTACAAGCATTACATGAAGAATAGCTGATTGTACCCTTCCATTTTTCCAGGTATTATAGAGACCATAGCCTATGAGTTCTTAGTATTTTGGGTATGTGCTGACTAATAAATATGACTTATACTGCACTTAATGTTACTTTCAGCAGGGGGCAAATAGGAACAAAGTTTAGTAGAGAATGACAACATGGAACATTATGTCCACAAGTTTTTTCTCTACTTTATATTGTATAGTCAATGCTACATGACTCTTTAATTCTTATGAACCTGACTCTGCATATACAAGTTGTAGCTGTGTAATGTAGCTTTTCTTTTTTAGTGATTGAGTGTGAGCCTTAAAGAAGCAATGAAATGAATTGGGAAACGGGATCTGAGTTATATAGCTGCAAGCACTCAGATAATAAAACTCATACAAAAATCATAAGAGGACTAATATAGCTAAAAGATAAAAATGAGATCCCAGGTATCCTGTATGGGATAAACATTTTCCTTGAAGACACATTTTTCAAAAGGCATTAGTAAATGATCTGGTCTCTTTGCAGGCAGATTCAGAGAGAATGAAATAATATGAGTTGAGAATGTAGGGGAAGAAATCAGGAAGTGGGAAAGATAGAATAGCCTTGTGATATTATTTACCATGACATCTGGAAAGGAAAATGAATAGAAATAATATCTGTGAAGTAGACGAGATTAGAAATACAAGGCAAGAAATTGGGTATATTTTAAAAGCCTAGCACAGCATAAAGTGGCCAGAAGAGAAGGTCGATCATAGTCTTTATAACAGAAAAGAGAGTGACCAAAATCAAAGAAATAACATATATTTATCACAAGGAAAGTTTATGCTAATGTTGAATGAGTGATTTATTTTTAACTGCAGGATAAAACATAGAAACAATTGACAAGATTCTACCACAGTCTGAATGAAAATAGAAAGTAATATTCACCCCAAAAGATGTGTTTTGTAATGATAAAAAATGACTTCAGAAGTAGAAAATATTGGTCAAGAAAATATTACTAGTATGTAAAAGTTAAATAAAAACTAAACAAGTATGTACAACATTGAACAAGATAATTTTCAGCACCAATATGAATCTGACATGCTCCTTGTCTTAAAGAAACTTACAGCCTAATGAGATAGACAGGCATATCTATTAGTAATTGTTACATAACAAACCATTGCAAAATTTAGTGGTTTAAAACAAAAAGGGTTGTATTGCTGATAAGTTTATGGGTCAGCTAATTATTTCTATTGATCTGGGACAGAGTTACTTGATTGAACCTTTTAGACAACTACATGCAGCTGGTAAATCAGTCGGCTGGTCCAGGAGAGCCTGAGTTCAGATTATTAGTCTCTGCTTCATGTAGTCTCTCATATTCCTGCAGACTAGGCCAAGTTTATTGACAGGTATAACAAAGTTTCCAAGAGATGCAGCTGAAGCATGCAAGGCCTCTTAGGGCCTAAGTGTAGAACTTGCAAATTCATTATTTTTATGACATTCTATTGACTAATGCAAGACATAAGGCTATCAGATTTAGGACAGAGGAAACAGATTCCACCTCTATATGTAAGTGGTTGCAAAATCACATTGGAAGGGAAAAGAACAGTGTTAAATCATAGATGTCTGAAAAAATATGACATTCAGAAACTGAAACTTCATTTCTAATGGCTAAAAAGTAGGCGGAGTGGGGAAGAGATAACATGAGAAGATGGCTTGGTTATATTCTATAAGAAAAGTAGAGTTTACAAGAAGATAATCAGGGACAAAGCTGAGGAGTGGAAATATAGAGATATTGATAGGAAGCTATTAAAATAGTAAAGTAAAAGAAGACAAGAGAATAGAAATTAGATCCAAGAGTCATTCAGAAGTACATGGTTGATGGATTGGATGTTTGTATGCAAGACTGAAGGCTAGAGAATGAGGAAGAGGAATTGAAGGTGATCCCAAGGCTTCAGCTTTAGACAATTGAGCTGATGTAACCCTATTTACTGGAGAATATTGCAAGAGAAGTATTTCTTTTTGTGTGGGGAGGGGGAAGGTATTAGGATGTTCTCACACTGCTAATAAAGACATACCTGAGACTGGATAATTTATTTAAAAAAGGAGGTTTAATTGACTCACAGTATTTCACCTCTGGGGTGGCCTCAGGAAACTTACAATCATGGCAGAAGGCGAAGCAAACATATTCTTCACATGGTGGCAGGAGACAGTGAGAGCCAAATGAAGGGGGAAGCCCCTTATAAAACCATCAGCTCTTGTGAGAACTTACTCACTATCACAAAAATAGCATGGGGTAAACTGCCCTCATTATTCAATTACTTCCCACCGGGTCCTTCCAACAACACGTAAGGATTATGGGAATTACAATTCAAGATGAGATTTGAGTGGAGACACACAGCCAAACCATATCAGGGAATAATAAGGGCTGAAAATTAGAAAAGTTTGGGAAATGCTGGTTTTTTTTGTAATGCTTCTGATGATGAATTTCAATGAGGTAGGAAAATTAGAAATCAAACTATAAGTTGATGAAAGAATTGGAAGTTAAGCTGAGACATATTAGGCATGTAACTTTTATGATGCTTCTCCGAAAAGAGATGAAAGTTGTAGAATGTAGTCAGCATAGAATGAAAGACTGAAGAAGAAATGTGTTTGCTTTTTTATTGTTTGTCTTTTTGTCAGATGAAAAAAAAGCGTCAGCATTTTTCTAAGTTGACAGAAAGAGAGAAATTAAATATATAGCTATTGAGAGGGTTGGGGATAGGATTAACTTTTGGAAAAGGAATAAATAACAAATTTAAAAGAATGTGCATTAGATCCTTTTTTGGTGACAAGATGGGGAGTTCAGAGTTAAATGCCTGACAAGCTCCTTTCTTTTTTCATATAAGTTTGGTTAGCAGGGCAGAAGGTTTAGGAAAATAAAAATGATATAGAATAACTTCCTTGGAAAATCTGGAAAGATAGTAAACTGAAGACACATTAAAAAAAACTGTGAATGAAAGCTGATGACACTGTGAAAATAAAAAGCTTTATTTGCATTGCAAGGAACCATGTCAGGTCTTTTCATAGGTGTTTCTACATTAGAAGTTTTCATCAGCTTCTTCTAAGGCAAGTAATCCCATTTTACACATGGAGAAATAAAAGTTTCTAGAGGATGAATTACCAGATCATCCTAATACAGAGGGTGAATGACCAGGAATTTGAGCCCAGGTCTATATGTCTCCAAAGCAGATCTTTCCACATCATACTTCTCTCAAATTCCAATTTCCCATAGTTTTTGATATGTACTTGCCCACAATTTATAATTTCTCAAGCGTTTCCCTGAAAAGAAAGAGCTTCTTTCTGCATAACAAGTATAATCGAAGGATTGGTCCTTCCAGGGTAACCATTTATAAAATAGGAGGTTGGGGCACAGACAGGGGGCTGCTGTCTCATTCCCACGGTAGATGCCCACTCAGGCACCAAACTTGTTGAGCTGTTTTTTCTGATTAATTATTAGGAGAAACAGGATTTATGAGGATGCAATATGGAACAGAGTTGAGGTGGCATGCACACCCACTGTTTGACACAGTAGATAGAGTGTAGAGTGTTTTCTCTGGGTTAAGGTGTTTCTGAGAAAGGTAGCTGGGCATATACCGTGCTTATAGGACCTGCCCAAGAAAACTGCCTCCTGTGCAAGAGTATCCTGACAACAGGAGGCTGAGCAGAAGATGATAGATCATGTCAGGACAGGTTATCCCACAGTAGCCCTCCCTATTCTGGTGTCTTTGCAGCAAAGAGACCTCATTCAGGGATTCCCTAGAAATTAACCCACTCATGCACCCCATGAGACAATAGGCACTGTACATACTGTAACAGAGAACAGCTAAAGAAGAATCACAGCATGACTCAGACCTAGTGCGAAGAGAGAAAAGCTTTAAGATGGATTTGAAATTGAAATTACAGCCTGGACTAAGCTTAACTGGGCTTTTTAGTACCTAACACAGCAAAAGAGCTAAAAGAATTTTAGGTGATGTTCAGTGGCAGAAAGAGGAAAAGGAACAAATTATAATTAAAAATTGTGATTAGAGAAAAAATAAAACCATTACTTCTTTACAACAATAACTTTCAAATCATATTATTTGATAAACAAATTACACATGGAATCATACAAACTCAAATTAGTAAGATCCTAAACACTTAATATTTAACATGGTTTGGTAAGAGCATCAGAATGAAAGTCAAGACTGCAGACTCAAACACCTGGAAATGATGCATATGGCATGCAAAGTACAAACGTTTATAAATGACATCTTTATTTATGGTTTATTCATACGGCTTAATCTGTCTTTTTGCCATAAACATTATCTTCATTCAAAGAAATGATTCTTGCATTCTTGCTTATGTTCTCAGTCTTTCATCTCCACAGCCAAGTACAACTCCAATTTCTATTTCATTAAAAAATAAAGTTTCTCCATTTCATTTATGATTTCTAGGTTCCTTTCCTTTAAAAAGTAAAGCTAATTATTATTTATCCTCTATTTGAAATAAGCTCCTTTCTCTGATTTTTCTTTTCCGATCTTAAGTAGTCAGTCAAGGTTGAGAGAATGAGTTGAGCTGAGAGAGTCCTTCAGCAGACTTGAAAACATCCAGGAACAAGCTCAAAGGCACTGATTGACTCCCTCTGTAACTATACGATTCTAGGTTCTCCCCAACTGGACTTATGTTAAACTACAGGTGCTCCATAATTCATTTTCCTTTTATAATAAACAAAGAAATCCTAACTGCTATGGCTTGGATATTTGTCCCCTCCAAATTTCATGTTGAAAAGTAATCCCCAGTGTTGGAGGAGGGGCCTGGTGGGAGGTGTTTTGGTCATGAGGGTGGATCCCTCATGAATGGTTTGGTGCCATCCTCCCAGTAATGAGTGAGTTTTCACTCTATAATTTTATGTGAGATCTGGTTGTTTAAAAGAGCCTGGAACCTCCTTCTTGTTCTCTTGCTTCCTCTCTCACCATGTAAGGTGTCTGCTCCCCTTTTGCCTTTTGTCATGATTGGAGAGCTTCCTGAGTCCCACATCAGGAGCCGATGCCAATACCATGCTTCCTATACAGCTTTTAGAACCATTAGCCAAAATAAACCTCTTTTCTTGATAAATTACCCAGCCTCAAGTATTTCTTTATAGCAACACAAATGGACTAACACACTAACTGAATGTCTGAACATTTTAAAGAGCCTAATACTTGGCACAAATAGGATGTTGAGTCCTTTTATTGTATCTAATGATGTCTAAGGCTAGAGTTGAGAAAGCTTTTTAAAATACCTCAAAAAAAAGTGATGTTTCCCAAAAGATGCAAAAGTATTAATGCAGTGTCATGGAAAACCAACATGGACTTTGAGGGAAAATGGATTTGAGTTAAAATCTACATACACCCCAGTGCTTTTATTTCATTAATTGTAACCTACAGGTTCTAATTCTTATTTAAGAGAGATGATATAGTAATGAATAAGATAACAAATGTAGGCAGCCACCCTGGCAAGATAAAAGGATTCAGTGCAATGAGAGATTCACCTGGGCTGGGCAGATGCTCACCTAGAACAATGCCATGCTGCTACTGAGAAGTTGCTTTACAGAACAATGGCCACATGGGAAGGGCCCCAGCAGCCTTGCTCATTCTTCTCCCCTTAAAGAGAAATGGGACTTATTATTGTTTTTCTTTTTTCAAAAGTGTGGCCTTTGGGCTCTGCCATGTCCACAGGTGGTATGATGTGGATGAAGGGAGAAGTCCAGAGGAACTCTTGGAAGCAAACAAAGCATTTTGCCTTTTCAATAACGTTTCATGGAACTACTTGTCAATGTATTTGAGGCATTCAGAGCCAACAGCCTGGATATCTTTTTATAGATCCTTCCCAGTGCTTTATTTATCTCTCAGAAAGTTCTCATTGCCTCTACACTAATATTATAAACAGTGTCTCCTCCCCACTCTTGGTAGGAAGTAGGAAGTAGTCCTGGCCAAGATACTCAAGCCCTGGCGATGCAGCTGCCAGAGAACGTTGCTACTAACTCACTAGTTTCTTGTTGTTTGGGGGAGGTCATGGCCAGGCCCCAACTTGGCTTGAAAGAACAGCTTCAGACTTTTCTTTCTATCATGTGGGGTGTCTATGCCTCTCATATTTCCATAATAAACTCTTCAACTTTATTTGACTGCTATATTATTTTGGGGAGAGGAGCTAGAGACACACTCACTTATTCTGTAGAAATGCCGTTTATGGGATTATTATTCTAACATACGATTTTCAGATGTAGCTCTTTGATTCAAATCCTAGGTGGCTTACCAGCCCAAGCTCCCATGCTTGCACTTTTAGCTGACTAAGTCATCCTGGGAATCATTTGGTCATTCAGGACATTTACATATTTATCAAGTACTTACTGTGTAGGCTTGTAATACACCAATAAAAAGATATAGCATTGAATTAGGGGAAATAAAAACAAATTTAGAGTACCTGACACTTAATAGTTGTTCACTCTTTTTTCATAGAATGCATAATGGTTAGATTTATGCCTGTACTATGTGATATGTGATTAACATACTTACAAATTTGGAGAGTATGGACATATTCACTTACCAATGAAATACTTTTGATCTATGTTTTTGACAGGGGCAAAGATGGGGTAAGTCTTGGAAATCTCTTAAATTTATCTTCATCATTTAAATCTCCCTTGGATGTTTTTCCCATCTGAGTCCCACATCTTCCCCCACTTTTGGATATTGAGATGCCTTCTATTTTTCAGTCTCCTCCACCTAAAGCAGGTCTGGAATAATATTATATATATTTATCAATACTGCCACATCTATCAATGATTGCTTCTATTGATTTGTATTTTCACTTTGTAAAAATTCATGTCTCTAGCTTGGTACAGGGATACAGATCACATGGCTATATCCTGTGAAAAAAAAATTTAAGTCAGAAAATATAAGTACTAAATGGAAGAAAAATATTACCTAAACTTTCTTGAGTGTTTCCTGTGTTCCAGTCTATGCCAAAACTTTATATACATTATCTCATTTATACTCAAAACAAGCCCACCAGGTAGATATAATGATTTTCGTCATTTAACATACAAAGAAACTAAAGTATAGAGAAATTAAATAAAGTTATATGGTCACATAGCTATAATGTAGATTTGGGATTCCAATACAGGCAACCTGCTCCTTGAACATATACTATTACTTTATCAATCACTATACTATTTTCTTTCTTCTTTCACAACCCTCACCTCAAATTCTATAAGGGGGTCACTTCAAGAGAATCATTTATAAGGAATTAGATGGTCTGTCAGATACAAAAATATATACTAAGAAATAATAAACATAGAACACAAATCAGTTACATGAACTGTATTAGGTGTCTTCTGCTACTATGACAAGTGAGCAAAAACTTAACGTCTTAATACAAATTTATCTTACAGTGAAGAAGGTCACACATCTAAGATCAGTTTCACTGGGCTAAAATAAAGATATTAGCAGGCCTATATTTCTTCTGGAGGTTTTAGGGGAGAATCCATTTCCTTGTCTTTTTCACCTCCTACACTCACCTATATTCCTTGACTTCTGGTCCTTTTCTCTTTTTTTTTTTTTTTTTTTTTTTTGAGACGGAGTCTCGCTCTGCTGCCCAGGCTGGAGTGCAGTGGCCGGATCTCAGCTCACTGCAAGCTCCACCTCCCAGGTTTACGCCATTCTCCTGCCTCAGCCTCCCGAGTAGCTGGGACTACAGGCGCCCGCCACGTCGCCCGGCTAGTTTTTTGCATTTTTTTAGTAGAGACGGGGTTTCACCGTGTTAGCCAGGATGGTCTCGATCTCCTGACCTCATGATCCGCCCGTCTCGGCCTCCCAAAGTGCTGGGATTACAGGCTTAAGCCACCGCGCCCGGCCCTGGTCCTTTTCTCTACATTTCAAGCCAGCATGTTAGCATCTCTCCTGTCTGGCATCTGCGTCTGCTGTTTTGTGTGGATTATTGCTGGAAATATGGGCCTTAAAGCTGTTGCTGATGAGGGCTCAGAATAAAGTGAGGAGCATGGTAGAGAGAGCCTATATCTTCTTAGAGAATGAATAAATTGTCATAAAAAGAAAATTAGTACAAATATAAATGTTAATGGCTCTGCTGGTGAGTGCTCAGAAGGAAATTAGAAATAGGCTATTGAAAACTGAAGGAAAAGTGATCCGTGTTATATAGAAGCAGAACACTTAGCTGAATTATGCTCTTCAGTTGTGTGAAAGCAGAACTTTTTTATTTTTATTTTTTATTTTTATTTTTTATTTTTTGAGACGGAGTCTTGCTCTGTCACCCGGGCTGGAGAGCAGTGGCCGGATCTCAGCTCACTGCAAGCTCCGCCTCCCGGGTTCACGCCATTCTCCTGCCTCAGCCTCCCGAGTAGCTGGGACTACAGGCGCCCGCCACCTTGCCTGGCTAGTTTTTTTGTATTTTTTAGTAGAGACGGGGTTTCACCGTGTTAGCCAAGATGGTCTTGATCTCCTGACCTCGTGATCCGCCCGTCTCGGCCTCCCAAAGGGCTGGAATTACAGGCTTGAGCCACCGCGCCCGGCCGAAAGCAGAACTTTAAAGCAACAAGCTTGCGTATGTAGCCGAAGAGATTTCCACGCAAAATGTTGAAGGTGTGATCTGTTGGGTTTTTTTTTCCTTGCTTTTTGTTGTAAAATGCTACAGAAAAGAAATAAATTGAAGAAAGAAGTGTTAAGCAAAAAAAAAAAAAAAAAAAAAACTTGATGATTTTGGAAACACTCAGCCAATACAGATTGCAAAAGAATAAAAAATTAGGAAATTCACCATCATGAAAATGTGCTCTGGGGTGAAAACCGGAGGTGTGGCTGGACAACCTTTTGCTAATGCCTTGGCAATATCCAAAGTTCAGAGTATTCAATTACACAGAAGGCTCTTTAAAGAGTTTAGACATATGACTTGACCCATAGATCCTCTTCAGTCTTTCAAAAGAAGCCGAAATAAGAGATATTATCAAGATTAAGATATAGGGAGGAGCATCTTTTCTAATAGAATAAATTTGTATGACATGCATTTGAGATTCACAAGATTCTGGGAATGTTGTAACAGTAGAAACACTGACAAACTGGTCTAAAAGGGACACAGAGAAGTTAGAATGAAAGAAGGCTGCTGAACTTCCAAAATTCTATAGTCAGGAAACAGGCCCATAAAACAACTCATCTGCAAATATGTACTGTTCTTTTTACGAAAAGAAGGATGGCTTCAGAGGATGAGCTAGCTGTGTGAGCTGAGAGGAAAGAGCTGCTCAACATAGAGGATTATTCCCAGCCTTTGAAACGTAATGGGATCTCCCTGCTGCGATTTCAGAATTCTTGAGACTGATAACTTCTTTCTTGTTTTTCATTTTCTCCCTTTTTGAATGAGAATATCCATAACAATTATCCTTACCTTTCCTGTCATTATATTTTGGAAACAGGTAACTTGATTTCTAGTTTCACAACTCTAAAGATGGAGAGGAATTTTGCCCCCATGATGAATTAAACTCAGCGTTGCACTCATACTTGATTTGCACTATGAGGTCTGGGACTCTTGAGCTTATGAGACTTAAATGAGACTTTGGACTTTAGTTGATGCTGAATGGTTTGAAGCTTTTGGGAACCTACAGATGGGGTGAATATATTTTCATGTGGAATGGACATGAATCTTTGGAGCCAAGAGGGTGTCCCTTCATGTGTTTTGAAGTTATTAGGTACATTCACTTTTTTTTTCTTTTTTTTTTAAATTTATTTATTATTATTATACTTTAAGTTGTAGGGTACATGTACATAACGTGCAGGTTTGTTACATATGTATACTTGTGCCATGTTGCTGTGCTGAACCCATCAACTCGTCATTTATATCAGGTATAACTCCCAATGCAATCCCTCCCCCCTCCCCCCTCCCCATGATAGGCCCCAGTGTGTGATGTTCCCCTTCCTGAGTCCAAGTGATCTCATTGTTCAGTTCCCACCTATGAGTGAGAACATGCGGTGTTTGTTTTTCTGTTCTTGTGATAGTTTGCTAAGAATGATGGTTTCCAGCTGCATCCATGTCCCTACAAAGGACACAAACTCATCCTTTTTTATGGCTGCATAGTATTCCATGGTGTATATGTGCCACATTTTCTTAATCCAATCTGTCACTGATGGACATTTGGGTTGATTCCAAGTCTTTGCTATTGTGAATAGTGCTGCAATAAACATACGTGTGCATGTGTCTTTATAGCAGCATAATTTATAATCCTTTGGGTATATACCCAGTAATGGGATGGCTGGGTCATATGGTACATCTAGTTCTAGATCCTTGAGGCATCGCCATACTGTTTTCCACAATGGTTGAACTAGTTTACAATCCCACCAACAGTGTAAAAGTGTTCCTATTTCTCCACATCCTCTCCAGCACCTGTTGTTTCCTGACTTTTTAATGATTGCCATTCTAACTGGGGTGAGATGGTATCTCATTGTGGTTTTGATTTGCATTTCTCTGATGGCCAGTGATGATGAGCATTTTTTCATGTGTCTGTTGGCTGTATGAATGTCTTCTTTTGAGAAATGTCTGTTCATATCCTTTGCCCACTTATTGATGGGGTTGTTTGTTTTTTTCTTGTAAATTTGTTTGAGTTCTTTGTAGGTTCTGGATATTAGCCCTTTGTCAGATGAGTAGATTGCAAAAATTTTCTCCCATTCTGTAGGTTGCCTGTTCACTCTGATGGTAGTTTCTTTTGCTGTGCAGAAGCTCTTTAGTTTAATTAGATCCCATTTGTCAATTTTGGCTTTTGCTGCCGTTGCTTTTGGTGTTTTAGACATGAAGTCTTTGCCCATGCCTATGTCCTGAATGGTACTACCTAGGTTTTCCTCTAGGATTTTTATGGTATTAGGTCTAACATTTAAGTCTCTAATCCATCTTGAATTAATTTTCGTATAAGGAGTAAGGAAAGGATCCAGTTTCAGCTTTCTACTTATGGCTAGCCAATTTTCCCAGCACCATTTATTAAATAGGGAATCCTTTCCCCATTTCTTGTTTCTCTCAGGTTTGTCAAAGATCAGATGGCTGTAGATGTGTGGTATTATTTCTGAGGACTCTGTTCTGTTCCTTTGGTCCATATCTCTGTTTTGGTACCAGTACCATGCTGTTTTGGTTACTGTAGCCTTGTAGTATAGTTTGAAGTCAGGTAGCGTGATGCCTCCAGCTTTGTTCTTTTGACTTAGGATTGTCTTGGAGATGCGGGCTCTTTTTTGGTTCCATATGAACTTTAAAGCAGTTTTTTCCAATTCTGTGAAGAAACTCATTGGTAGCTTGATAGGGATGGCATTGAATCTATAAATTACCTTGGGCAGTATGGCTATTTTCACGATATTGATTCTTTCTATCCATGAGCATGGTATGTTCTTCCATTTGTTTGTGTCCTCTTTTATTTCACTGAGCAATGGTTTGTAGTTCTCCTTGAAGAGGTCCTTTACATCCCTTGTAAGTTGGATTCCTAGGTATTTTATTCTCTTTGAAGCAATTGTGAATGGAAGTTCATTCCTGATTTGGCTCTCTGTTTGTCTGTTACTGGTGTATAAGAATGCTTGTGATTTTTGCACATTAATTTTGTATCCTGAGACTTTGCTGAAGTTGCTTATCAGCTTAAGGAGATTTTGGGCTGAGACAATGGGGTTTTCTAAATATACAATCATGTCATCTGCAAACAGGGACAATTTGACTTCTTCTTTTCCTAACTGAATACCCTTGATTTCTTTCTCTTGCCTGATTGCCCTAGCCAGAACTTCCAACACTATGTTGAATAGGAGTGGTGAGAGAGGGCATCCCTGTCCTGTGCCAGTTTTCAAAGGGAATTTTTCCAGTTTTTGCCCATTCAGTATGATATTGGTTGTGGGTTTGTCATAAATAGCTCTTATTATTTTGAGATACGTTCCATCAATACCGAATTTATTGAGCGTTTTTAGCATGAAGGGCTGTTGAATTTTGTCAAAAGCCTTTTCTGCATCTATTGAGATAATCATGTGGTTCTTGTCTTTGGTTCTGTTTATATGCTGGATTATGTTTATTGATTTGCGAATGTTGAACCAGCCTTGCATCCCAGGGATGAAGCCCACTTGATCATGGTGGATAAGCTTTTTGATGTGTTGCTGAATCCGGTTTGCCAGTATTTTATTGAGGATTTTTGCATCGATGTTCATCAGGGATATTGGTCTAAAATTCTCTTTTTTTGTTGTGTCTCTGCCAGGCTTTGGTATCAGGATGATGTTGGCCTCATAAAATGAGTTAGGGAGGATTCCCTCTTTTTCTATTGATTGGAATAGTTTCAGAAGGAATGGTACCAACTCCTCCTTGTACCTCTGGTAGAATTCAGCTCTGAATCCATCTGGTCCTGGACGTTTTTTTGGTTGGTAGGCTATTAATTATTGCCTCAATTTCAGAGCCTGCTATTGGTCTATTCAGGGATTCAACTTCTTCCTGGTTTAGTCTTGGAAGAGTGTAAGTGTCCAGGAAATTATCCATTTCTTCTAGATTTTCCAGTTTATTTGCGTAGAGGTGTTTATAGTATTCTCTGATGGTAGTTTGTATTTCTGTGGGGTCGGTGGTGATATCCCCTTTTTCATTTTTAATTGCGTCTATTTGATTCTTCTCTCTTTTCTTCTTTATTAGTCTTGCTAGTGGTCTGTCAATTTTGTTGATCTTTTCAAAAAACCAACTCCTGGATTCATTGATTTTTTGGAGGGTTTTTTGTGTCTCTATCTCCTTCAGTTCTGCTCTGATCTTAGTTATTTCTTCCCTTCTGCTAGCTTTGGAATGTGTTTGCTCTTGCTTCTCTAGTTCTTTTAATTGCGATGTTAGAGTGTCAATTTTAGATCTTTCCTGCTTTCTCTTGTGGGCATTTAGTGCTATAAATTTCCCTCTACACATTGCTTTAAATGTGTCCCAGAGATTCTGGTATGTTGTATCTTTGTTCTCATTGGTTTCGAAGAACATCTTTATTTCTGCCTTCATTTCGTTATGTACCAAGTAGTCATTCAGGAGCAGGTTGTTCAGTTTCCATGTAGTTGAGCGGTTTTGATTGAGTTTCTTAGTCCTGAGTTCTAGTTTGATTGCACTGTGGTCTGAGAGACAGTTTGTTATAATTTCTGTTCTTGTACATTTGCTGAGGAGTGCTTTACTTCCAATTACGTGGTCAATTTTGGAGTAAGTACGATGTGGTGCTGAGAAGAATGTATATTCTGTTGATTTGGGGTGGAGAATTCTATAGATGTCTATTAGGTCTGCTTGCTGCAGAGATGAGTTCAATTCCTGGATATCCTTGTTAACTTTCTGTCTCGTTGATCTGTCTAATGTTGACAGTGGAGTGTTGAAGTCTCCCATTATTATTGTATGGGAGTCTAAGTCTCTTTGTAAGTCTCTAAGGATTTGCTTTATGAATCTGGGTGCTCCTGTATTGGGTGCATATATATTTAGGATAGTTAGCTCTTCCTGTTGAATTGATCCCTTTACCATTATGTAATGGCCTTCTTTGTCTCTTTTGATCTTTGATGGTTTAAAGTCTGTTTTATCAGAGACTAGGATTGCAACCCCTGCTTTTTTTTGTGCTCCATTTGCTTGGTAAATCTTCCTCCATCCCTTTATTTTGAGCCTATGTATGTCTCTGCGTGTGAGATGGGTCTCCTGAATACAGCAGACTGATGGGTCTTGACTCTTTATCCAGTTTGCCAGTCTGTGTCTTTTAATTGGAGCATTTAGTCCATTTACATTTAAGGTTAAGATTGTTATGTGTGAACTTGATCCTGCCATTATGATATTAACTGGTTATTTTGCTCGTTAGTTGATGCAGTTTCTTCCTAGCCTCGATGGTCTTTACATTTTGGCATGTTTTTGCAATGGCTGGTACCAGTTGTTCCTTTCCATGTTGAGTGCTTCCTTCAGGGTCTCTTGTAAGGCAGGCCTAGTGGTGACAAAATCTCTAAGCATTTGCTTGTCTGTAAAGGATTTTATTTCTCCTTCACTTATGAAACTTAGTTTGGCTGGATATGAAATTCTGGGTTTAAAATTCTTTTCTTTAAGAATGTTGAGGCCGGGCGTGGTGGCTCAAGCCTGTAATCCCAGCACTTTGGGAGGCCGAGATGGGTGGATCACAAGGTCAGGAGATCGAGACCATCCTGGCTAACATGGTGAAACCCCATCTCTACTAAAAAATACAAAAAACTAGCCGGGCGAGGTGACGGGCGCCTGTAGTCCCAGCTACTCGGGAGGCTGAGGCAGGAGAATGGCGTGAACCTGGGAGGCGGAGCTTGCAGTGAGCTGAGATCCGGCCACTGCACTCCAGCCTGGGCGACAGAGCAAGACTCCGTCTCAAAAAAAAAAAAAAAAAAAAAAAAAAAAAAAAAGAATGTTGCATATTGGCCCCCACTCTCTTCTGGCTTGGAGAGTTTCTGCCGAGAGATCTGCTGTTAGTCTGATGGGCTTCCCTTTGTGGGTAACCCGACCTTTCTCTCTGGCTGCCCTTAAGATTTTTTCCTTCATTTCAACTTTGGTGAATCTGGCAATTTATATCTTGGAGTTGCTCTTCTCGAGGAGTATCTTTGTGGCGTTCTCTGTATTTCCTGGATTTGAATGTTGGCATGCCCTACTAGGTTGGGGAAGTTCTCCTGGATGATATCCTGAAGAGTGTTTTCCAACTTGGTTCCATTTTCCCCCTCACTTTCAGGCACCCCAATCAGACGTAGATTTGGTCTTTTTACATAATCCCATACTTCTTGCAGGCTTTGTTCATTTCTTTTTCTTCTTGTTTCTTTTGGTTTCTCTTCTCGCTTCATTTCATTCATGTGATCCTCAATCGCTGATACTCTTTCTTCCAGTTGATTGAGTCGGTTACTGAAGCTTGTGCATTTGTCAGGTATTTCTCGTGTCATGGTTTTCATCTCTTTCATTTCGTTTAGGACCTTCTCTGCATTAATTACTCTAGCCATCAATTCTTCCACTTTTTTTTCAAGATTTTTAGTTTGTTTGCGCTGGGTACGTAATTCCTCCTTTAGCTCTGAGAAATTTGATGGACTGAAGCCTTCTTCTCTCATCTCGTCAAAGTCATTCTCCGTCCAGCTTTGATCCGTTGCTGGCGATGAGCTGCGCTCCTTTGCCGGGGGAGATGCGCTCTTATTTTTTGCATTTCCAGCTTTTCTGCCCTGCTTTTTCCCCATCTTTGTGGTTTTATCTGCCTCTGGTCTTTGATGATGGTGATGTACTGATGGGGTTTTGGTGTAGGTGTCCTTCCTGTTTGATAGTTTTCCTTGTAACAGTCAGGACCCTCAGCTGTAGGTCTGTTGGAGATTGCTTGAGGTCCACTCCAGACCCTGTTTGCCTGGGTATCAGCAGCAGAGGCTGCAGAAGCTAGAATATTTCTGAACAGTGAGTGTACCTGTCTGATTCTTGGTTTGGAAGCTTCCTCTCAGGGGTGTACTCCACCCTGTGAGGTGTGGGGTGTCAGACTGCCCCTAGTGGGGGATGTCTCCCAGTTAGGCTACTCAGGGGTCAGGGACCCGCTTGAGCAGGGAGTCTGTCCCTTCTCAGATCTCAACCTCCGTGTTGGGAGATCCACTGCTCTCTTCAAAGCTGTCAGACAGAGTCGTTTGCGTCTGCAGAGCTTTCTGCTGTGTTTGTTATTGTTTACTGTGCCCTGTCCCCAGTGGTGGAGTCTACAGAGACAGGCAGGTTTCCTTGAGCTGCTGTGAGCTCCACCCAGTTCGAGCTTCTCAGCAGCTTTGTTTACCTACTTAAGCCTCAGCAATGTTGGGCGCCCCTCCCCCAGCCTCCCTGCTGCCTTGCTGGTAGATCACAGACTGCTGTGCTAGCAATGAGGGAGGCTCCGTGGGTGTGGGACCCTCCCGGCCAGGTGTGGGATATGATCTCCTGGTGTGCCTGTTTGCTTAAAGCGCAGCATTGGGGTGGGAGTTACCCAATTTTCCAGGTGTTGTGTGTCTCAATTCCCCTGGCTAGGAAAAGGGATTCCCTTCCCCCTTGCGCTTCCCAGATGAGGCAATGCCTCTCCCTGCTTCAGCTCTCGCTGGTCGGGCTGCAGCAGCTGACCAGCACCGATCGTCCGGCACTCCCCAGTGAGATGAACCCAGTACCTCAGTTGAAAATGCAGAAATCACCGGTCTTCTGTGTCGCTCGCGCTGGGAGTTGGAGACTGGAGCTGTTCCTATTCGGCCATCTTGCTCCGCCCCTCAGGTACATTCACTTTTAAAATTTCTTTTGTTTCCTTAATGAACTCAATCCATGTTTGAGAAAAAAAGAAGCAGAAAAAAAATATGAGAAAGAAATAGGACTTATTGATAAGGTTTATTTTTAATATTACTTTCTAACAAATATGTAGTTCAATATTCTGTCAAGTCATCCAGACAGAACTTTATTTTATTCGTCAGGATGTAATTTGTCTTACAAATTAATTCACACTAAGTTATGAATGTCACAAAGCAAAATACAGAGGAAGGAGCAATGGGGTTTATCAAGATATTTCTGGAGAGAGTTCCTTCTTAGTCATGCTTCATTTCAGTATTCTCTATGTATCAACTGGCTGTGTTGCACACAATCCTAAGTCTCAGTTGGAGAGGACAGCATATTTGCTTAGAGAAAAATTGCATATAAATTATCCCCTCAAATCAGAGACTCTAGAAAGCACTGAGGAAGGGAATCGATGAACAAATATTGTGGAACACATGGTCTTCTAACTTTTACAAATAATCTCTATTCTCATTTTTTAGTATGTATAGTTCTCTTTCTCTCTGCCATATAGTATTTTATTTATTGTTTGAAAACCTTCAAAGGCAATTTAGCCAATTATATTCTCAGAAGCTTTGTTCGCGATCTGTTCCAGTAACAAAATTTCATAGCACTTGGTAAGTATCAGTTTCAGTCTATGTCCACACAGCACCAAATGAAAGAGATTCATAGTACTATAAATATTTTTCACTACAGACTAAGAGAATTAAGCTTGGAATACTTTATGAATCACATTTTATTAATTGTTAATAATCTCAGTAAGTAAATATTAACCAAACTTTTAGCTGTTAATGAAGCTATGTGACAAAAAAGAGGCCTTCTCGGAAATAAATTTTTGCAGATATAATAGTCTCATCGTACACTTTTTCATCTAACACATATTAATTAAGCATTAATATCCACCAGCTATAATTCTGTACATTGCAATAGTGAAAAAATGAAATAAAGTTCCTTCTTTTATATTTTAATGTAAGTACAGTCAATCAGCAAATGAACTTATAATGTCAGTGAGAAATGCCAAGAAGTCAAAAATAATGGAGATACACTTCTGAAAGACGGTTAGAAAAAGTTTTCCTGAGGAGGTGACATTTTAACAGAGATAGGAATAAAGTGAGGGAATGAGCAGGACAGTTATGTGGTGAGAAATCATTCTAAGCAATGCAAACAGTTGATGCAAAAGCTCTGAAGCAGGAGCAAGCAGAGGCCAGTGTGGTTTCTGCAGGGAAAGTAAGGAGAGGGTGGTAGGAGAGAAACATTAAGGTCACTGGAGGCATGTGGGACATTAGATAATGTGCTGCCTTTTGGATTTTATTCCAAGTGTGAAAGGAGATCATTGGAGAATTTGAATAGATAAGTGATTTGCTCGAGATATTGCATAGGTCAAAGTGGGTAAGGTGATGGCAAAATAAATAAGAAGTAGTAGGATTCGGGATCTTTTTTGAAGAGATTTTGATAACAGATTAGATGTGAGAGAAAAAAGAACTCATATGTTTTCAAGGTTACCAGGTCACCACTGAGAGAATGATTGGACCAATTACTGAAATTGGGAACACCAAGAAAAGAAGATTATGCTATGGGGTGGGGAAGAATAGGAAAAGAATCAAGAGTCTACTTTTGAGTATAGCAAATGTGAGATGGCTACTTTCCATGTAAATCAGATGTTAATTGGGCAATTTGTAGAATTCCAAAATGTGTTTCACCAATTTGGGAGCCACCAGCATATAGATAATATTTAAAGCCATGAGTGTGGGTAAAAAAGAGGTCTGCGGTTGGAGCCTTGGAGTACACCATGTTGGTGTCCTGGACTGCTCCATCACAGAGATGAAGGAATGACTACTGAAATAGAATGAAGACAAGAACTTGTGTGATCTCCTGGAAGCCTATGAAAAAAAAGTATTTTAGAAGAAAGAGAAAGTGACTAACTTTGTGCATTTGTCTTTCAATCAAAATTAATGTAACTAGGGAGAAATATGCATTTGTATCCGTGGAAGAGCTGGAAAATAAAGCTGAAATATAAAATAGAAAATGTAGGGTAAAATAGGGTTATATGCCATTTCTCCTGACCATGAAACCTGGAATCCATACAAAATACACCATCATCTTATTTATAAAATCATTGGAACTGATAGAGTAGCACCTCAGATGAGGAGCAGATGTGAATATATATCTATTTCTGTGGCTGTGTTTAATGGCAATGACAGAATCATTTTCTTTTTTTTTTCTGCCTTCCAGATTCAGTGATGTGGGTAACCAATATATTTAGAAAAATACCCATAGTGATGGTGGTAACCAATATATTTAGAAATGAATCATTCACCAAGAAACTAAAATAACTATATAGGATGTCACTCAAAATGATCTATTCCTAGTTGATTTTTTAAAAAATCCTTCTAAACTTGTATCTCCTACTTAAAATTTTGAATATTACTTTGGTGCTAAAATTTTCCAAGGCTTTTTTGCTACTTTATTTTTTATTATTATGGATATACAACCATTATACCTATTTATGGGATACATGTGCTATTTCAACACAAACATAGAATGTGTAATAATCAAATCAGGATAACTAAACCACATGGCTGCAATATCTCTGTTATCCCATGACTGTAAGTGTATAACGTCCTCAATCTAGATAGAACATAGGAGATACCTTATTTCTTTTTCTCTGTTAAAAGAGCTAAAACGAGTATATTCCTAGTGAAAAACACACCATCTATCTATCCCCACAGAAGCCAGTCTGTGCAAGTTAATTGCTTAGACCTGACAGTGCAGAGAACAGCATTAATAAATGGGGTGTACTGGGTTGTAGAAAGAACAGATGTGAGTTTTCTGCTCCACTGTACGATGAATGAATTCTCTATCTCTCCATTTATATACTGTGGTCACCATTCAGGACCTGTGTTTAAAGACCCTATGGTAAAGCACTCTTCATATAATCTCCACTATTTCAAAAGTCTCCAGTGGCATTTGAAATTTCTCCTTTAAGACATAGTCCTTTTTCACAGCGTTGGGAAGGAGAAGGGGGAATTTTACTTGAAATGCCACTGAAATATGATTTTTGTTTCTGGTTGCTCTAAACAACTTGTGCTTACAGACCTACTGCCTGGAGAAACTAGAATTGTACAATAACCTGTAACTTTATCCCAGTGGAAAATGTAGTTCAAATATGTTTTATAATAAATTTTGCCTTTTTATTTTTTATCTAACTTAAGGATTCACGTCTTTAAGCTCCTAGGGATGTAGCATTAGTTAAGGATTCAGAAGTGTGACCCTTGAAAGAAATGTACATATTTTAGTACCACACTGAAGTAAAAGTGTTTTTTGTCATGAATTTCATTATTTGATATCAAATGTCTTTGCAAACCTTACGGGTACTAATTGCTTCTCTGGGTACAGACCAAACACTTCTAGATTAAAAAAAAAAAAAAATTCTGA
The DNA here is from genome assembly GCF_003255815.1 of Theropithecus gelada. Taxonomy (NCBI): domain Eukaryota; kingdom Metazoa; phylum Chordata; class Mammalia; order Primates; family Cercopithecidae; genus Theropithecus; species Theropithecus gelada. The sequence goes on along the minus strand of NC_037679.1, from coordinate 31,847,804 downwards.
GACTGTTACTAGACAGAAGTTAGAAGTATAGAAATATTTTTCCAGTTTCTATGATATTCTACACATTGTGCTATACATATTTGCTACTCTAGCACACTTTGTTATCACAACGGTCTTGTGTAATGGTAAGAGAAACTCTGTGGAACAGAACTTTCTTAAGACTCAATTTTCTTCTCTGTAAAACACAGAGATCAATTTTATATAACTCATAAAGATTCAGGGAGTAATACCTCTAGATTACTTAGATTAGTTCCTGCATAAAAAGCTCTCTCTGTTAACTACATACCACCTGTGAGTTAAATAATTTGTAACAAATAAAAAAAACAAATTGTTTTCTATGTAACATGGTCCAATTTCATATACCATAAGATAAAAATCTAGAATTCATACTCAAGACGATTTCCAAATATCTACAACCCCCACATTTATTGAATGCTTAACTTTACAACATGCTAGTAATTTTGAAGTATTATTTCACCTAATTAAAAAAACACTTGTGAATAAGGTGATAATATTTTCTTTTTATAAATGAGGAAACTGAAGATTAAAGATATTAAGAAATATCTAAAGCTGCTAAAGTTCATAGAAGGAGGAATCAAAACCAGTTCAGGTGCATTGCAAACTCTACTTGGAGAGTGGAAGTCAATATTTGGTTCTGTGACTAGCATATGGACAGTGTCTACTGAATGGTTGTGGAATAAATCAACCAGACTCAAAATATGTATTTTAATGTGGCATCAATTCAACAAACTTCAAAAATATCTTTATTAAAAGTCACGATTCAGCCAGACGCAGTGGCTCACGCCTGTAATCCCAGCACTTTGGGAGGCCAAGGCGGGCAGATCACCTAAGGTCAGGAGTTCGAGATCAGCGTGGGCAACACAGTGAAACCCAGTCTCTACTAAAAATACAAAATTAGCCGGGCATGGTGGCACATGCTTGTAATCCCAGCTACTCGGGAGGCTGAGGCAGGAGAATCACTTGAACCTGAGAGGTGGAAGATGCGGTGAGCCGAAATCGCGCCATTGCACTCCAGCCCGGGCAACATGAGTAAATCTCCGTCTCACCAAAAATAAATAAATAAATAAATATAAAAAATAAAAGTCATGTTTCATGGAGTAACACTGTATGTAGAGCCTCAAGCTAGTAACTTAATTGCCAAGCTAAGATGGGATTTTCAAGACTGCCACCAGCAAGGGATCAGGATGAATCCTACAATTTCAAATGTGTGTTCTGAACTACTTCCTTTGGAAAGAGAAAAGGCAATTTGGCAGAGTCAGAAAGAGGGAGTATGTGGACCTCTATCATGCCATGGAAAGGCATGCCAGGACTAAGGCGTCTCCTGGACAGGATGTGAATTCTCATGCAATGATACCAAATAAACTAGATTTAAATTATCACCTATTTGTAGACATTGTTTATAAAAATAAACTGCCAATTATCTGGAGACTTTGGGGTTTTTCTTTATCAGGAAAAGAAGATGTCCAGAATGTAAAATGCTGTACCTGGATACAGCTGAGTGTGGAATTAATCATTTTAGAATCTCAGTTTAACTAATCATGAAAATTTGATTTCAATCCTAATAACCATAAAAGTTTCACAAAATATAGTTGGTGCCAATATATTTCATGTAGTGTACTTGGATCATTATTTTGAGGTATTTTTAGTTGATAAATAATATTTGTATGTTTATATGGGGTACATGTAACATTTTGTTACATGCATAGAATGTGTAATAATCAAGCCATCACCTCCAATATTTTATTATTTCCATGTGTTGAGATCATTTCAAGTCCTCATTTCTAGTTATTTTGAAATATCCAATACATTATTTTAACTATAGTCATCCTACTCTGCTATCAAACATTAGAACTTATTTCTTCTGTTTGTTTGTACCCATTAACCAACCTCTCTTTACTTAACATAATGATATCTAGTTCCATCCATTTAGAGGCTAAAGACATGATTCCTTTTTTAATGGCCAAAACTTTTTTTTGTTTTGTTTTGTTTTGTTTTTTTGTATATATACCACATTTTCTTTACCCGTTAATCTGTTAATGAACACTTAGGTTGATTCTACAGTTTTGCTATCGTGAATAGTGCCACAATAATCATATGGGTGCAGGCATACCTTCGATATGATGGTTTCCTTTTCTTTGGATAAATACCATATAATGGGATTGCTGCATTTTCTGGTAGTTCTATTTTTAGTTTTTTTGAGAAATCTCCATACTGTTTCCTATAGTAGCTGTACTAATTTACATTCCCACCAACAGTGTATAAGAGTTCCCTTTTCTCCTCATCCTTGTTAACATCTATTATATTTTGTCTTTTTAATAATAGCCATTCTAGGGCAGAGTGTGGTAGCTCACACCTGTAATCCAAGCACTTTGGGAGGCCAAGGCGGGCAGATCACCTGAGGTCAGGAGTTTGAGACCAAACTGGCCAACATGGTGAAACCCGTCTCTACTGAAAATACAAAAAATTAGCTGGGTGTGGTGGCAGTTGCCTGTAATCCCAGCTACTGAGGAGGCTGAGGCAGGACGATGGCTGGAACCCAGGAGGCAGAGGTTGCAGTTAAGCAAGATCTTGCCACTGCACTCCAGTCTGGGCGACAGAGATTCAATCTAAAAAAAAAAAAAAAAAAAAAAAAAAAAAAAAGAGTCACTCTAATTGAGGTAAAATGATATTTCATTGTGGTTTGGATTTACATTTCTATGATGATTAGTGATGTTGAACGTTATTCATATGCCTGTTTGCCATTTGTATGGCCACTTTTGATAAATGTCTATTCATGTTCTTTGCTTACTTTTGAATGTTTTTTTTTTTACCTGTTGCATTGTTTGAGTTTCTTATATGTTATGTATATTAGTCTCTTGTCAGATATCAGGGGAATAGTTTGCAAATATTTTCTTCCATTCAACAGGTTGTTTTTTCACTCTATTGATTGTTTTCTTTGCCATGAAGGAGTCTTTAGTTTAGCATCATCTCATTTGACTATTTCTGTTTTTATTACTCACACTTCTGAGGTCTTAGCAGTAAAATTTTTGCCAGTGTTTTAAATTGTTTCCCCTATGTTTTCCTCTAGGAGTTTAATAGTTTCTGATCTTGTGTTTAGGTCTTTAATCCGCCTTAAATTTATTTTTGTATATGATGAGAGATAAGGGTTCACTTTCATTCTTCTGGATATTTATATACAGTTTCAAAGCACTGTTTATTGAAAAGGGTGTCTTTTCCTCAATGTATGTTCTTGGCACATATGTCAAAAATTAGTTAGCGGTAAATACATGAATTTATTTCTGAGTTTGCTATTTTGTTCCATTGGTCTATATTTCTGTTTTTATACCAATACCATGCTGTTTTGGTTACTGTATCTTTATAATATATTTTGGAGTCAGGTAGTTTGATGTCTACAGTTTTGTTTTTTTGGCTACTTTGGTTCCATATGAATTTTAGGCATTTCTATTTTTGTGAAAAATGACATTGGTATGTCACTATAGAGTCTAATAAGTACATAGATTGCTTTGGGTAGCATGGCCATTTTAACAATAATAATTATTCTGATCTACGAACATGAGATGTATTTCACTTGTTTGTGTCCTCCTCAATTTCTTTCATCAGAGTTTTGTAGGTTTTTTTTTTCCTTTTTTTGTGGAAGTCTTTTAACTCAGTGGTTAAATTTATTTCTAGGTAACTTATTTTGTTACATATATATACATGGTATTGTTGTTCTTGATTCCTTTTTCAACTATTTCATTATTGGTGTTTAGAAATACTCCTGATTTTTTTAATGTAGATTTTGTATCTGCGACTTTGTTAAATTTATCTATTGGATATAAAAGGGTTTTTTGTTGTTGTGAAGCCTTTAGATTTTTCTAGATATAAGATCAGGTCATATACAAAGAGGGACAATTTAACTTTCTCTTTTCCAATTTAGAAACCTTTGATTTATTTTTACTTTCTAATAACTCTGTCTAGGACTTCTGGTACTATGTTGAATGGGAGTAATGAAAGTTGGCATCTTTGTCTTGCTACAGTTCTTAGAAGAAAGCTTTCAGCTTTTCTTCATTCAGTATGATGAAAACTGTAGGTTTGTCATATATGGCCTTGACTGTGTTCAGGTACATTCTTTCTATGCCTACTTTGTTGAGTTTTTATCATTCAATGTTTTAACCATCTTTGCATCTCTGAGATAAATCCCACTTGATCATGATGTGTCATCTTTTTCATGTGTTTTTGAATTCAGTTTGGTAGATTTTGTTGAGGATTTTAAAAACCTGTGTTTATCAGAGATATTGGCTTGTAGTTTTTGTTGTTGTTGTTGTTGTTGTTGTAGTATTTTGTCTGGTTTGGGGATCAGAGCAATACTGGCCTCATAGAATGAGTTAAGGAGAAGTTTCTTCTCTCCAAGATTTTGGAATAGTTCGAGGAGAATTGATGTTAGGTCTTCTTTGTAAGTTTAGTAGAATTCTGCAGTGAAATCATTTGGTCCTAGGCTTATCTTTTGTCAGGAGACTTTTTATTACTGATTCAATTTCATTATTTATTACTGCTCTATTTGGATTTTTTTCTATCTCTTTCTAAGTCACTCTTGATAGGGTATGTGTTTCCAAAATATCTATTTCCTTTAGGCTTTCCAGTTTGTTAGTGTATAGTTGTTCATAATAGTCTCTGATTATTGTTTATTTTTCTATGGTATCAGTTTTAATGTCTTATTTTTTCACTTATAATTTTGTTAATTTGGTTCTTCTCTCTTTTTTTCTTGGTTAGTCTAGCTAGTGGTTTATTGATTTTATCTTCAAAAATTCAACTTTTTGTTGTATTAATACTTTATATTTTGTTTTTAGTGTGTATTTCATTTAGTTCTGCTCTGATCTGGCTTTTTTGGTTTTTTTGTTTGTTTGTTTGTTTTTTGTGCTTCTGCTAATTTTGTATTTGGTTTGTTCTTGCTTTTCTAGGTCTTTGAGGTACATCATCAGATTATGTATTTGAAATATTTCTACTTTTTATATAAACTTTCATAACTTCCATCATAGTACTGCTTTTGCTGTATTTCAGATTGTGGTATGTTGTGTTTCAATTTTCATTTGTTTCCAGAAATTTTTAAATTTTCTTCTTAAATTATTTTCTGACTCAGTGGTCATTCAGGAGCATGTTGGTTAATTTCCATGTATTTTTATAGTTTTCAAAATTCTTCTTGTTATTGAGTTCTAGTTTTATATCATCGTGGGAAAACACTTGATATGATTTTGATGTTTTAAAATTTGTTAAGGGTAATTTTGTGGCCTAATATGTGGTCTATCTGGAGAAGGTTCCATGTACTGATAAGAATGTGTATTCAGCAACTGTTGAATAAAATGTTTCGTAAATGTGTGTTAAGTCCATTTGGTGTAAAGTACAGTTTAAATCCAATATTCCTTTGTTTATTTTCTGTGTAGATGATCTATCTAAGGCTAAGAGTGAGATATTAAAGTCTTATTGTATTGAACTATTGAACCATTATTGTATTGAGGTTTATTTCTCCCTTTAGATCTGATAATATTTGCTTTATATATCTCAGTATTCCAGTGTTGAGTACATATATCTTTAGAATTGTTATACTCTTGTTGAATTGATGCCTTTATCATTATATAATGACCTTCTCTGTCTGTTTTTACTGTTTTTGTCTTAAAGTCTATTTTATGTCATGTAAGTATAGCTACTCCAGCTTAATTTTTGTTTCTGTTTGCATGGAATATCTTTTTCCATCTCTTTACTTTCAATCTATATATGTCTTAGAGTGAGATGAATTTCTTGTAGGTGGTACATAAATCAGTCTTTTTTTTTTTTTTTTTTTTTTTGCCACTTACTCAGTCTGTATATATTTAAGTGGAAAGTTTAATCCACTTACATTCCAGGTTATTACTGATATGTAAGGGCTTATTCCTGTCATTTTACTAAATTATTTTCTGGTTGTTGTGTATATCCTTTGTCCTTTTCATTCTCTCTCTCTCTCTCTCTCTCTTTTTTTTCCACTGCAACCTTCACTTCCCAGGTTCAAGAGATTCTCCTGCCTCACCCTCCTGAGTAGTTGGGATTATAGGCCCTTGCCACCAAACCCAGATAATTTTTTTTTGTTTTTTTGTTTTTTGTTTTTTGTTTTTTTTTTTTTTTAGTAGAGACAGGGTTTCCCCATTTTGGCCAGGATGGTCTCAATCTCCGGACCTTGTGATCCACCTGCCTTGGCCTCCCAAAGTGTTGGGATTACAGGTGTAAGCCACCATGCCCGGCCTCATCCTCTCTTATTTTTTTTTTTTTTTTTGAGATAGAGTCTTGCTCTGTCGCCCAGGCTGGGGTGCAGTGGCCGGATCTCAGCTCACTGCAAGCTCCGCCTCCCGGGTTTAGACCATTCTCCTGCCTCAGCCTCCCGAGTAGCTGGGACTACAGGCGCCCGCCACCTCGCCCGGCTAGTTTTTTGTATTTTTTAGTAGAGACGGGGTTTCACCGTGTTAGCCAGGATGGTCTCGATCTCCTGACCTCGTGATCCGCCCGTCTCGGCCTCCCAAAGTGCTGGGATTACAGGCTTGAGCCACCGCGCCCGGCCCTCTCTTATTTTTTATAGTTTTGGTTGATGATTTTCTGTAGTGGTAATATATGAGTTTTTTTCTCTTTCTTATTCATGTGTTTCCTCTACCAGTGTGTTTTATACTTTCCTGATGGTAGATACCATCCTTTCATTTCTATGTATAGGATTCCCTTAAGCATTTCTTATAAAGCTGGTCTATTAGTGATGAACTCTGTATGCTTTTGCTTGTCTGGAAAAGACTTTATTTCTCCATTTTGAATAATAACTTACTTTCCTGGGTATATCCTTGACTGGCAGTATTTCTTCTATCAGCACTTTGAATACATCATCCCATTCTCTCCCGACCCATACAGTTTCTGCTGAGAAATCCACTGTTAGTTTGATGGGGGTTCCCTTATAAGTGACTGGACACTTTTTTCCTGTTGTTTTTAGAATTATATCTTCAGGGTTTTTTTAACTTTTGACAGTTTGATTAGAATGTGCCTTGGAGATCTTTTGTGTTGTAACTTTCTGGGAATCTATGAGTTTCCTGTGTCTGGATGTCAAAATTTCTTGGTAGACATGTGACATTTCTAGTTATTATTTAATTAAATAGGGTTTTTTTTGTCCTTTTGGCCTTTTATTTGTTTCTGCAACACCTAATATTAAAATATTTGGTTGCTTTATGGTGTGCCATATATTATGGAGGCTTTTGTCATTCCTTTCATTCTTTTTTCTTTATTTTTGCTGACTGCTTTATTTTCAAAGGCCTATCTTCAAGTTCTGAAATTCTTTCTTTTTCTTGATCTAGTCTATTATTGAAGTTCTCAGTTGTATTTTTTTTTTAAATTTTACTCAATGAATTCTTCAGCTTCAGGATTTCTGTTAGAATGTATTTTATGATCTCTGTCTACTCAGTACATTTTTCATTCATATACTCGCTTTTTTTCTCATTTCTTCATATTGTTTATCTGTGTTCTCTTGTATTTCACTGAGCTTCTTGAATACCATTATTTAAACCTCTTTTCTGGCATTTCATAAATTTCTTATTAATTAAAGTCTATTGCTTGAGAATTACTGTGTTTCTTCAAAGGTATCATATTTCTTTGCTTTTCCGTGTTTCTTGTGTTCTTATGTTGATATTGACATCTGATGTGATTAATGCTTGTTCCAATTTTTTGGCTTTGCTTTTATAGATGAGGATTTTTCCTAAAGATGTATCGATAATATTGATGGTGTAGGGGCACCTTGCCTTTGATTCTGGATGCATGAAGCAGCATAGTGTGAATATACTTTCTTCAGATATAAACAGAATCAGTGGTCTCTGTGATTTCCTCAGAGGCCTAGGGTACAATTGTTAGTGAAAGCTGTGGTGAAGTTTTGCTTAGGACAGGGATGCCAGGTGGGCTACTCCTCAGGCTCCAGTGGTGGCAGCAGTGGAGCTATACACTGGTACCAGTGTTAGCATGTCCAGGTCAGTTAATTTATGGTCCTCCAAGTGGCTTACAGCAGAGGCAGTTTTGGGCTGTGAATGGGTGGGTCCTCAGGCCCCTTGGCAGGCAGTGTGGTGTGCATAATGGCCATAGCAGTGGTGGAATAACCCTCTGGCTCCCAAGAGATCCATGATAGTGTTAGTGGTGGCTGCAATGGTCTTGGAGAGCTAGTCTCCAGGCTTGTATTAACACATTCAGTTGGATGAGCCTGCTTCAGGGTACATGCCAGTGGCTATAGCCCTGCTGCTGGGGATGGGGAGTGTGAGGTTATTGTCAGTGGCAACAGCCATAGGTAGGTGGCTGGCATATTATTCCATTTTCATACTTCTATGAAGAGATACCCTAGACTGGGTAATTTATAAGGAAAAAGAGGCTTAATGGATTCATGGTTCCACATGGCTGGGAAGGCCTCACAAACATAGTGGAAGGTGAAGGGAAAGGAAAGACACATCTTATATGGTGGCAGGCAAGAAAGCATGCGCAGGGGAACTGCACTTTATAAAACCATTAGATCTCATGAGACTTACTCGCTATCACAACAGCATGGGAAAACCCACCCCAGTGACTCAATTACCTCCCACTGGGTTTCTCCCAAATACATGGAGATTATGGGAGCTACAATTCAAGATGAGATTTGGGTGGGGGCACAGCCAAACCATCTCAGCTGGGGAGCATGTGTTTCAGCTCCAGACAGCAGCTCCAGTGGGGAGAGTTTGTTCTCTGGGCACTTGTGAATGCATGACAATCCTGCTGCTGTGGGTAGCAAGGTTGCTGCCAGTGGCTCCTGCCAGTGACTGGCACTTCAGCCTCAGTGGCAGCAGCTAGCAACAGTAGCAGCTGTGAGTAAGGAAGCTTATTTCTAAGGCAAGTGCAGATGCATGGAAGTCCCACTGCTAGAGGTGGTGGGGTCACTACCAGTGGCTTGTGCTTCAGTCCTGGCAGCAGTAGTGGCTGCAGGTGGGGGCTCTTGTCCTCACAGCACATGCAGATGCACAACGGTTCAGTTGCTGGGGACAGTGAGGTCATTGCCAGTAACCTTCAGCCCTGGCAGCAGCCGTCAGCAGCAGTAGCAGCTCAGGCAGAGGATGTCAGTGGGGCTCCAGTGCTGTTGTGATATAGGGGGTGTTGGGCCCGAGGGCAGGATGCAATCTGGTGGGGGTGTGCTCTAAAAAATGGCACCATGCTGTAACTGCTTAGGTCTCTGGGGTTGTGTGGGACCCAGTGTGAGCTCCCTCTCTGGAGCAATAGAGTCACACAGACCCCAGGCAGTTCACTATATTAGTTTTAGGGTCCCTGAGCGTTGAGAGGCTCTCCCATGGCTAGGATTACAGGCGTTTGCAGTGGGAATATGGATCACTGGGGATCTGTCATTTATTCTTTCTCCACAACGAGTAGCCTCTCCAGACTGCTAGTCAATACTGGACAAGGAGCTTGCTTCACTTTACTCTCCTTCCTTGCCTTAGGTGTTTCCTGTCACTTTCCTGTTGAATGTCAGTGCTCTCTCTTAGATGGCCCATTCCAAATCTGATTATCTACTCACTTTGTTAGTTCCTCTTTGTGGAGGAGGTGAATGTCAGATACCTCTAGACAGCCATCTTGAAGCCCTACTCAAAACTATATTTGTGTGTTTTAATCAACAAATTTAGCATGGTACTAACATCATTTGTATAAAAATATATACTTAAAATGATTCTACATTATCATGACACAAATATTGGAAACTTCTAGAAATATTTAATTTCTTTTTTTTCTTAAAAAAGAAAAGGGATACATATGCAGAATATGCAGGTTTGTTACATAGGAATACGTGTGCCATGGTGGTTTGCTGCACCTATTGACCCATCCTCTAAGTTTCCTCCCTTCAGCCCCCACCCACCAACAGGCCCTGATGTGTGTTGTTCCCCTCTCTGTGTCCATGTGTTCTCATTGTTCAACTCCCGCTTACACGGTATTTGGTTTTCTTTTCCTGTGTTAGTTTGCTGATGACGATGGTTTCCAGTTTCATCCATGCTCCTGCAAAGGACATGATCTCATTCCTTTTTATGACTGCATAGTATTCCATGGTTTACATGTACCCCATTTTCTTTATCCAGTCTTTCACTGATGGGCATTTGGGTTGGTTCCATGTCTTTGCTATGGTAAATAGTGCTGTAATAAACATATGTGTGCATGTGTCTTTACAGTATAATGATTTATATTCCTTTGTGTATATATCCAGTAATGGGATTGCTGGGTCAAATGGTATTTCTGGTTCTAGATCCTTGAGGAATTGGAACACTGTCTTCCACAATGGTTGAACTAATTTACATTCCCGCCAACAGTGTAAGTGTTTCTATTTCTCTGCAGCCAGCATCTGTAGTTTCCTGACTTTTTAATAATTGCCATTTGGACTGGAGTGAGATGGCATCTCACTGTGGTTTTGATTTGTATTTCTCTGATGATCGGTGATGTTATTTCTTTTCCTGGTTTATGTCATTAGATTTTTCTCAGTAAAACCTCAGAGACTTATTTTTAATGTTTGTGAATCCAGGGATGGAAAAAAAATGGTTTCTAGAGCAAGACATACTGTAATATATGAAGCTTCTCACAGACCTATACCAAGACGCCTCTGCTATTTTATTATTAAACTCAAATTTTCACTGATCATTTACCAAATAATATTAAGGCCTAAACAAAGTTAAAAGAAGACAAAGTAAATTAGAGCTGTGGAGATACAGTTAAGTCTTCCACAGTGACAGGTAGCCAGGAAAAGGCCTAACATTCTTAAAACTCAAATTGACAAATTCCAAGAGACAGGATGAATGAAGTAACGTTCCACTTGAAATGTACCTTGATCAAGATATGGGATTTTTGTTGAAGAGTTGACATTTAATGTAGAAAGGGATCTAAAAGTAACAGATTGATTAGCAAATTTGGCTGAAGGAAAATAGGAAACGATATATGATAAGAAATCTCATGTGGAAAATCCAGAAGTATTATGGATGCAAAACATGAGAATTTTTGGACCATTTATGCTTTCAATGATCCAAATTTAATAAGGCCTTCATGTGTATATATGTTTTATTTTAAGTTATTGTTTTATTATGTTTTCACAAAAACTGTATTTTTATATTTGACTGGCATTACTGACACACAAACACGTCAAGTTCATTTCTTTTCTAATCCCTGTTATTCCTTATCATGTTAAAAGTTATGTGTGTAAGATAGCCTTAGAGCAGGAGAACAAACAGGAAAGGTAGTAATGGGATGATGATATGTTTAAGAAAAAGTGCTAGACTGTAAAATAGATTGGTTTATATTGGAGTTGAGAGTTAGTTCCAACTTGCTGGCTATGTGTCCTTGAGTAAATTATTTAATCTCCCTAAGCCTGTTTTCTTATCAGTAAAATGAAGATAATAATTTATACCACATGGTGATGTTGTGAGTTTTAAATGAAATTACACATATAAAGAGTTTTGCATAGAGCTAATGAATAATGACACAGTTTTTTGTTAAAAACACTATTGTAGCTATGATGAGTTATCAATTAGTTCTTTACATGTGCAGGAATCGTTTTGATTTCTCTGAAATCCTCCTTTAGACTTCATATGATATTAGCCTAACACGTTTTTCTCTTTGGGGTTGAGAAATGAGACCACTCTGGCTCCAAGCGGAGTTATCATCCTAATGTATGGAGAACTCGTCATTAATCATTGCCTGTTGAGCTTTAAAAAACTCTCAGTCTAGGTGAAAGTTGGTACAGCAACTTTGTACATTTCACTGGTACCCTCTCCACAGACCACCACTCCAATTTTCTAAGAGGCTGTGAGCTGGGGAGCAAAAAGATAGTTGGATGAAAAAAAAAAAAAAAGCTTGACTATTGATGTTGAAAGTAATGAAACTGAGGTAGACGTGCCTTTTCAAATTGTGGAAAATGAAGGTAGGGCGTATTCGAAGTCCACTTCCCAGCTGAGGTCTGAGTGTACCGCAAATGAGACACAGGTCGCAGTGAAGCAGGGACCAGAAAAATCACGATGGTGGCCGGGTGCGGTGGCTCACACCTTTAATCCCAGCACTTTGGGAGGCCAAGGCGAGCGGATCACTAGGTCAGGAGATCGAGACCATCCTGGCTAACACGGTGAAACCCGTCTCTACTAAAACTACAAAAAAAAAAAAAAAAAATTAGCCGGGCGTGGTGGCGGGCGCCTGTAGTTCTAGCTACTCAGGAGGCTGAGGCAGGAGAAGGGCGTGAATCCGGGAGGTGGAACTTGCAGTGAGCCGAGATCGCGCCACTGCACTCTAACCTGGGTGACAGTGCGAGACTCCGTCTCAGAAAAAGGAAAAAAAAAAAAAAAAGAATCATGATGGCTCCTGGTATTTCAGTGGCAGACAATATCTGATGAGTACCCTCAGTCTCAGAAATATTCAAACAATCGAACCTTACCTGAAGCTAGGAGAATGATATAAAATTCACTTGAGAAGATGATCTTTAACTCAATGAAGATATGCATCCAGAAACAGTAGCTGGGACTGTGTGGCAAAATGCCACTGCAACAAATGCCAGTGAAATTGGAAGCCAAACAGTTGTGCATCTCTGTATACAACTACACAACAGATTAAAACCAAGAAGTGGAGTTTTCTCCCTTCCAAAAATACAGGCTTTTCCCATAAACTTTGAGGCATAGAATCAACTGCAGAGATAAAGAAAGTAAAGGAAAACATTTCTACATTTGATTTTGAGTTTGAAATAATTACAACATGTTTAAGTTTCCCTAGAGTGAATAGATTACAGATTCTGACACTGGATGGAATTGGGGAGCAAGATAGAAATTAACTTCAGGTATGGAAAAATAATGTTACTTTTTTACACATTTGAATTTGTGGTCCATGAACCTATTTTGTTGCTTTCATTGACTCTACGGAGCAGGTTTTATTTCCACATAGAAAAAGAATATGTATCAAAGAGCTCATATAATTAGACTAACACACGTAGGCAGACACTGCAGCTGCTACCAGATGTACAATGGGTCTTATTTGTACAACAGATCAGTGTTCCTGAAACACTAAGGTGCATAAAGGGCTTATCAAAATTACCCTACACATCACATATTCGGATTCCTTAGGTCTGTGGTGAAGTGCTAAAATGTGAAACTTTAATGTGGTACCAATACTATTTTGATACAGCTAAGCCATTCAGCTTTTTGAACTGGGTTCAGTTTAAAAAGAGGAAGCAAACAGAGACAGACAGACAGGTGTGCGTGCATGCAGACAAACACACACACACACTAAGAGAGAGAGACAGAGAGAAGGACTAAAGCATATGACCAAATATTAAAATGATTACATATTTAGGTCATAGCATTATACTTACTCTTTAAGGAAAGAAATACCCTGTCACAATATTTAGGGACAATATAAATATCTAAATTTAAACTATTGGATTGTTCTCTACCTTAATCTATCATTTATTGGACCATAAACCGATTATAATGAAAGTAGTACAAACCTTATTAGAACAATTATAAATGCAAACATTACTAAAATATGCAAATCCACTGTAAGAGTAATTATTTTAGAAGTAAATCACAATAGTTAATATGTGTTACTAAATGGGCATAGAACAGCTATTTTAAAACATTTAAAAACCTAAACTGGCAATATATTGGACAAAAGTCTGGTCACATAAAGAATGAGCTGCATCTAACAATGCCACAGGAATTAGCCTTTGTGATATTGGTTAAGAGGTCAGTGATTAAAACATTTACCAATAAGAAACAGATTAACTGTGAGAGGACCTTGACACTCCCTTATTGTAATTTCACCTCCAACCCATATACCTCTGTAGAAACACCTTTCATCTCTATAGAAAAACCTTTCACCTCTATAGAAACAGAAGGTTTTGTTAGGCATTATGAAGCCGTGGAGACTTTGTCAGCATATTATCACAATGATATTATCATCAAAGTTGCTCAACTTTGCAGGTGGGGTCAACAACTGTCCAGTTTATTCAGGACTAGCCTAGTTTCAGCACTAAAAATTCCACATCCTAAGAAAGAAATCCCAAGTCTCAGACAAACCAGGATAGTTGTTCACTCTGTTTGCTGGAGAAAAAATAGCATGTCTGGTAGACATCCTACTTAGAAGAATATGAGGACGTTTGTGGTGAGAGCAACATTTTGAATACTAACCATCAATTGTCTCCTTTGTCTTCTCAAGCACAAGACTTTCAACAGATCCACCCAAAGCCTTCATCTACTAGGGCATGCAGGTGAACAGTGCTATGGAGAATGACAAGAAATTTGAGACTTGACATAGAAAGGATCCTTGGTGAAGGAACAGTATAATATTTGGCTTCAGATATGTAACTCAGGGCTATGCACTGAGATGATAGTGTTTTCGTCTAGGATACATTCTTGAGAGAGTATTTACTGGATTGTTTTAGTTCCCCGTTTACCCTGACACACAAGCTGAAATACATAGAATATAGAGTTCCCCCTATAGGCATGGTGCCTATGTTACAGTCTTTTACCTACCTCAGAAATCCAGATGATTTTTATGATATACAACTCATATGATATCAGGTAACTAAAAGAATTGCTCTTTTTCCCCTGGGACACTGAGGAAAGATGAAAAATGGAATTCAAGAAAGAGACAAGTAGAGTTGTACTGTCTCTAAGCACTACCAGGGAAGAGGAGAGTGTTGCATTTCCTGATTAGAGTTCAAAGAGAAGACTGTCTCCCCAAATGCCTGTCACAGTTTCAGGCTTTGAAAAATCACGGTAACTGGTGCAACAGAAGACTCTAGGTGGCTACACTCTCAAGCCATTCTCGGTTCCCATGTCACATGGATAAGATGAGAGTCAATGGCCTGCAAGGTATGCGTTATGAGTGAGGAAGGTGCTCCCCTTTCCCTGTCAAGTTCGTGAAAGGATCCCCAGGCCAGTGCAACAGATGGAGAATATGGCAGATGCCCACGGTCCTACAACCAGCAAAATCCAAAGTGAAGGAGTGCCACAGAGGGGATGCTAAATAATAATGATGGGTTCACCAGCTACAGACTTGAGCAACAGAGGCTATCAGAGCCCTGATTATCCAGTTGCACATGAGTTTGCTTCAGCAGCCAGAGAAAACTAGGCCCAAGGAAAAAAGAAGAGTTTTCATTTTCTAACTTGAGATCATCTATACCCTACACCCTTCCACCCATGCACTAGACCTCACCTGAAGGAGAAAAGCAGAGGAAGAGGGAGTCTTTAGCATTTGAGACACTGGAAACTTGTATCTAAGAAAGACTAACTTTTACCACCAGGGACGTTTGAATTATTCGATCAATTAGACATACAGTTATTGTTTTTCCTACTCTCTAGAGAATGGGTTGTCACAATGAAGTGCAAGTCATTGAGTAAATAAAAAAATAGGAAACTATTTTTTTGTTTACTATGATTGTTATTGTAACATGAATTTGTGCTACTTTTTAGAGTCTACATACACCCACCCTTCTGTTTTAAGTGTAGAACAAGTACCCTGGTATGAAAAAGGCTTCCTACTATCCACCCATATTCTTTTTACCATTTTCCTGGCCAAGCAGCTGGATCATATCTACAAGCGCACTTTGAAGCTCATGCCAGTAAGTCCTAGCTAAAGGAATATGAGTGAACTGAGAAATGCCACTTTATGTTTGGACAAATAAAATCTTCCACATATACGTCTTTCTGTTTCCTTTCCAGTGGCCAGACACAGAAAACTCTGAGGCAGCAAGCATCTAAGGTCCCTGAGTACTGACCCAGATTGCCCTCACCGGGTTGTAGTTTGTGTCAGACAGAAATTTTTATTGGGTTAAGTCACTGGAGATTTGGGATTTGTCTTTACAGCAGGTAGCTTTACCTTAACTAAATACATGCTACACAGAAGGGAAAGTTAAGGGTGGACAAAGAGGATTAGAACAGGACTGGTGGGTTTAGAAAGGAGAAGAAGGAAGATCAAACAGAGAAGGAGATTCTCAAAGGTTCCTAGTAGTGGTCTTAGACCTGAATGGCACTTAATAATCTACTATTTTGCTTGAATGTGACAGAAACATAACAAACTAGATTAAGCTAAAATGATATTATAATTCATGGGCTCTTTAAATTAAAAATTTTACCCTCACAGAGCTAGAACCAGGAACTTATGTTACCCTTAGGTCTCCCTCTCTCTCACTCTCCCTTTCACTCGCTCCTTATCACTGTCTCAACATTTTTTCTAAGTGTGCTTTATTTTTACCCACCAGATGGAAAAGGATAACTTTTCAAAGAAAAAGCTTCAGAGCATGCAAAAATAACAAATATCCACCACAATGACTTACTAAAAATGTGGATACATGGATATATACATAGAGAGATAGACAGATAGAGATATATATACATAGAGAGAAAAAAGAGTGTGTGTGAGAGAGAGAGAGAGAGGGAGAGATAAAGCTAAATAGATAATGATTCACATCATCCTCTAGTCTCTTTGTGTCAGTTTTCAGGAAACGGAAACACTTCCTTTGCTGAAGTGGGATGGACTTAAATATCATTTCAATTATTATGAGTACAAGTAAGATGTTATATTTAGAAGACTATATTGTTGAACTGTGGAAGTATTGAATTGTGCCACAGTTTATGGCTGTTCCCAAATAAAAACATATTAAAGAAGTCGGCCAAACATATCGGCCAAACATATTCTATCACAACACCATCCAAATGATCTGTTTATATTTATTTATTTATTTTGGGACAGAATCTCACTCTGTTACCCAGGCTGGAGTGTAGTGGTGTGATCTCGGCTCACTGAAACCTCCACCTCTTGGGTTCAAGTGATTCTCCTGTCTAAGCCTCCTGAGTAGCTGGGATTACAGGCATGCACCACCATACCTGGTTAATTTCTGTATTTTTAGTAGAGATGGGTTTTCATCATGTTGGTCAGGCTGGTCTTGAACTTCTGACCTCAGGTGATCCACCTGCCTCGGCCTCCCAAAGTGCTGGGATTACAGGCGTGAGCCATTGTGCCCGGCCCAATGATCTGTTTATTAACTTCTGGATAATGAACCACACTCCAGAACTGAGTGGTATAGTGACTTAAAATAACTATCTTAATCACCTCTCATGATTTGGTGCAATGACTAGATAGCTGGCTGGATTTTTGTGCAATGTGATGTGGGCAAGGTCTGTAATCAATGAGGGCATGACTTGGGCTAGAATGCACTATATGTCGTAATTAATATGGTTATTGACTTGTTGCTTAGCTGGAGTTGTGGACCAGTTCACCTATACATGATCTTTCTATGTTGCTTGGGCTTCTCATAGCATGGTGCCTATGTTACAAAGGGAGTGTCCTAAAAGGAAATGGTTCAAGATGGCTAAAGCAAAAGCTGAGAGTCTGTCTAAATGCTAGGCTAGAACTGTCAAAATGTCATTTCAACCACCTTCTGTTAGTTAAGCTGTCACAGGTTAAGCTCAAATTCAAGGAGAAGGGAAATAAAGCCCAAATAAACTACCACTTGATGAAAAGAATGACCCAAAAGCTGCAGCTATCTTTAATATACTACTCAAACTATCAGGAAAGTGGTGTGGAAAATGTTCGTGAGTCCATCATGAACAACCACAGCATTGGGATACCCTCTGTTTCAGTCAGATACTACCAGAGAAACAGGAGCAATAGGAAATATATATACACATATACATGCATACACACACACATATGTACATGCATATGCATGTACATACATACTTAGAGAGAGAGATTTATTTTAATAAATTGGCTTATACAATGTGTAAGTCCAGTCTGAAATCCATAGAGCTATCTAGTTTTTCTTTACAGAATATGATAATTTGTTGGAGCAACTAACCAAGACTACTTTAACATTCCTTTCTGCTTGACTAAATTTTAGATAGGCCTCTTCCAGACTATAGGCCTCTGTCCACCTGTTTGCTAAAGCATTTACTTCAAAACACTTGGAATCGTAAATTGTTCCTCTGCCCCTTTGAGATGCAAATCTTCCACAATCCAGAACCCTCTTTCTCAAGGACCTGGGACTACCTCTTTGAAATGTGATCATGAAGAAGATAGGATCCCTCTATCCCAGTCTCTGCTGAGGAGTAGGAACCTGACTTCCATAAATGCCGATTAGCAAACATAGGTGATCTAATTGTATTAACCAACCTCCCCACTAATGTCTTCTGGTACTTTTCATCTAGGTCACCCAACTGCGTAAAAACTATCCTGCTTTTCAGTGAAGTTGAGTTCTATTTCTGTCCCCTGTCTCAATAATTTTGAACAAAGTCTTCCTTGTCCATTTAACCAGTCTAATGTAATTTTCTTTTACAACAGGTATAAAGCTAATTGTTGATAAGGCTGATCCTTTTGTGGCTTGCTTTCAAGTTTTCTTAGAGTGGTTCTCTAGTAGTCTTTTTATTAGGGCTGCTTTAGCCTTAGGCATCACAATGTTGTAGTGGTCTTTATTGAATTCCCATGTTTTGTGTCACTGAGGTTATACCACTCTAATGAATTAGAACTTGAAATTCTACCAATCTTCTACAAGCTATGGAAATTGTTTGACTTATAACACACTAGTATTATTTCCCTGAGCATGAGAAATGTCCCTATACATGTGTACAGGTCAAGTCCTTAGCCAAAGATCCAAGAGGACCTCAATACAGATTTTGAGCTTCTTATCTATGTAGCTCCCTTCTCTATAACACTTTGACCAGCAAAATTTAGCTGCCTTTGTCTTTTTGAACTCCTATTACTGACCTTTTGGCTCCATGAATCATGGTTCTGAGTCTCACGTCCCCACATTGTTGTCTGGAAACACTTCTCCAGGCAAAAAGTCAGGAGAATAGCAGAACTCATTTCATTTTTTCCATTTTTTCATGGACCACTATCTTCTGTTTGTTGTCTTGTAGGTGAAAATTGTTTCTTCAAATGTCAGTTTTAACCCTAGTTTTTGTTTTATTGTGGTGTTGGTCAAATGCCATCTTCTTTTCTTGATAAACGGAAGTGGAAGATTTAAAATATTATATAATTTGAAATGGCTATTCTATGGTAGATAAAGGCTTTGTGCCCAAAAAGAAGTCATTAAAATTCCTAGTATCCTTATGTGTTTGTGTAAAGTGTCATTTTGTTTGCATTTGAAAAACAGAAGTTTCCTATATTAGTGCCTAAATACACAGCTGGTCAATTGCTTGCAATGACTTAATGTTAAATGCAATTTTATATAATTATTTTCATACATTTCTGACAAACACATGGTATGTTATTGGGGTTATATTTAGATCTGTAGTATATAAAAATCCTTTAAAGTATTAGTTTATATAGAGATCTATTTTAGCTGTCCTTCAAATTTTAAAAAGATTAAATAAAACATAAGAATGCTAATTGCATGACTATAAAGTTTTCACAGAGAGGCTGTTAAAAACCTGCAAGTGCATCATCAGAAAGCTTTTTCCATACTGTTGCGTTTATTTTTCTCAAACTCAAAGTTTCCAGATTCTGTAGCTCAAAGAAAGATACCACATCATGTGCGCAAGTTACACCTGAGAGCCGGCCAAAAAAAAAAAAAAGTTATTGAATGATGAGGCTCATGCCTCAGTTCTTACTGGTAAAGATATTGTGGTAGACAAAATTCTAAGATGGTCTCCAAGATTCACACCCCCTGATGTATGTGTCCAGTATAATCCCTCTCTCCCTAAGTATGGGCAGGATTTGGAATATGGTTAACATAAACACTGTGATTAGTTTATGACTAGTTTACATCGTAAGCTAATTGTGCAACTGTGAGGGGATTTTGCAGATGTAAATAAATCCTTAATAATTTGATTTTGAGCTAATCAAAAAAGAGATTATCTCAGATGGGCAAGACCTAATCAAGTGAGCCCTTTATTTATTTATTTGTTTGTTTATTTAATTTTTAAATGATATTTAATTTTACAATTATAACTTAATTTAGGTTCAGGGGACATGTGCAGATTTGTTATATAAGTAAACTGCATATTACGGGGGTTTGGTGTACAGATTATTTAATCACCCAGGTAATAAGCATAGAAACAAACAGATAATTTTATGATACTTCCCCTTCTCCCACCTTCCACTGTCAACTAGGCCCCAGTGCATGTTGTTCCCCTCTTTATGACCATGCATGTGTTCCCACTGTTTGGCTCCCACTTATAAGTGAGGACATGTGGTGTTTGGTTTTCTGTTCCTGCATTCGTTTGCTTATGATAATGGCCTCCAGCTTTATCCATGTTGCTGCAAAGGACATAGTCTTTTTTTTTTTTCTCCAATAACTGTAAGTATTCCATGGTGTATATGTACCATATTTTCTTTATTCAGTCTGCCCTTGATGGGCATTTAGGTTGATTCCATGTCTCTGCTATTGTGAATTATACTGCCATGAATATATGACTGCATGTGTCTTTATGGTAGGATGATTTATATTCCTTTGGGTATATACCCAATAATGGGATTGCTGGGTTGAATGGTAATTCTGTTCTAAGTTCTTTGAGAAATCACCATATTGCCTTCCACAAAGGCTGAACTAATTTATAGTCCCATCTGCAGTGTATAAGCATTCCCTTTTTTTGCCAGCATCTGTTAATTTTTGACTTTTTAGTAACTGCCATTCTGACTGATGTGAGATGCTATCTCATTGTGGTTTTGATTTGCATTGCTGTAATGATTATTGAGGTAGATAGTCTTTTCATATGCTTGTTGGCTGCATGTATGTCTTCTTTTAAAATGTCTGTTCATGTACTTTGCCAACTTTTTAATGGGGTTGTTTGTTTTCTGCTTAGAAATTTAAGTTCCTTATGGATTCTAGACAGTAGACTTTTGCCAGATATATAGTTTGCAAATATTTTCTCCCATTCTGTAGGTTGTGTGTTTATTGATTGTTTCTTTTACTGTGCAAAACTTCTTTAGTTCAATTACATTCCACTTGTCAATTTTTGTTTTCATTGCAATTGCTTTTGGCATCTTTGTCATGAAGTCTTTTCCATTTCCCATGTCCAAAGTGGTATTTCCCGGGTTATCTTCCAGGGTTTTGTGTTTTAGGTTTTACCTTTAAGTGTTTAATTCATCTTGAGTTTGTTTTTGTACATGGTATAAGGAGGCAGTCCAGTTTCAATCTTCTGCATATGGCTAGCCAGTTATCCCAGCACCATTTATTGAATAGAGAGTCCCTTCCCCATTTTTGTCAACTTTGTCATAGATCAGATGGCTGTAGGTGTGCATCATTATTTCTGGGTTCTCTATTCTGTTCCATTGGTACACATGTCTGTTTTTATACCAGTATCTTGCTGTTTTGGTTACTGTAGCCTTGTAATATTGTTCGAAGTCAAGTAATGTAATGCTTTATTCTTCTTCCTTCTTTTTGTTTAGGATTGCCTTGGTTATTCAGGCTCTTTTTTCATTTCATATGAATTTCAAAATAGTTTTTTCTTAAATCTGTAAAAACTGTCATTGGCAATTTGAAAGGAATTGCATTGAATCTGTAAATTGCTTTGGGCAGTATGGCCAAGAATCAATGATACTGATTCTTCATATCCATGAGTATCAAATGTTTTCCCATTTGTATCATATCTGATTTCCTTGAGAAATGTTTTGTGATTCTCATTGTACAAAGGTTTCACCTTCTTGATTAGCTGTATCCTAGGTATTTTGTTCTTTTTGTGGCAATTATGAATAGGATTGCATTCCTGATTTGGCTCTCAGCATGGATGTTGTTGGTGTATAGGAATGCTACCGATTTTTGTACATTGATTTTGTATCCTTAAAATTTGCTGAAGTTGTTGATCAGATCAAGGAGCTTTCAGACAGACACTATCAGACTTTCTGGATATAGACTCATGTCATCTGCAAAAAGGGGTATTTTGATTTCTTTTCTCCCTATTTTGATGCTTTTTATTTCTTTCACTTGCCTGATTGCTTCAAGCAAGTATAGGACTTTCAGGACTATTAATGTATTGAATAGGAGTGGTGAGAGTGGGCATCCTTGTCTTGTTCTAGTTTACAAGGAAAATGCTTTCAGCTTTTGCACATTCAATATGATGTTGGCTGTGGGTTTGTCATAGATGGCTCTCATTATTTTGAAGTATGATCCTTCAATGCCTAGTTTATTGAGGATGTTTAACAAGAAGAGATGTTTAAAATGAATTCGTTTCAATAAAATGAATTTTATCAAAAGCCTTTTCTGCATCTATTGAGATAATCATGTGGTTTTGTTCTCACTTCTCCTTATGTGATGAATCATGTGTATTGATTTGCATATGTTAAACCAACCTTGCATCTCAGAGATAAAGCCCATTTGATCACAGTGGATGAGCTTTTTGATGTGCTTTTGGATCTGGTTTGCAAGTATTTTGTTGAGGACTTTTGCATCTATGTTCATCAAGGATATTGGTCTGAAGTTTTCTTTCTTTGTTGTGTTTCTGCCAGCTTTTGGTGTCAAGATGATGTTTCATAGAATGAGTTGGGGAGGAGGATCTCCTCCTCAACTTTTTGGAATAGTTTCAGTAGGAATGATACCAGCTTTTTTTATACATCTGGTAGAATTCAGCTGTGAATCCATCTGGTTCTGGGCTTTTTTTGGTTGGTAAGCTATTTATTACTGATTCCATTTTGTAACTTGTAGTTGGTCTGTTCAGGGATTCAATTTCTTCCTGGTTCAGTCTTGGGAAGTTGTATGTGTTAAGAAATTTATCCATTGCTTCTAGATTTTCCAGTCTGTGTGCAAACAGGTATTCATAGTACTCTAATTTATATATTTTTTTTAAATTTGGAGACAGTGGTAATATCCCTTTTGTCATTTCTAATTGTTTATTTGGATCTTCTCTCTTTTTAAAAAAATTAGTCTAGCTTGAAGTCTATCTTATTAATGTTTTAAATAAGACACTCATGGTTTCATTGATCTTTTTATGTTTTTTGTGTTTCAATTTCCTTCAATTCAGATCTGATTTTGCTTATTTCTTGTCTTCTGCAGCTTTGGGTTTGGTTTGCTCTTGCTTCTCAGCTCCTCTAGTTGTGTTAGGCTGTTAATTTGAAACCTTTCTAACTCTTTGATATGGGCATTAAAGCTATAACCTTCTATCTTAACACTGCCTTAGTTGTGTTCTAGAGATTCTGGTATGTTGTATCTTTGTTCTCATTAGTGTCAAAGATGTTCTTACTTCTGCATTAATTTCATTATTTACCCAAACATCATTCAGGAGGAGGTTGTTAAATTTCCATGTAATTGTATAATTTTGAATGACTTTTTAGCATTGATTTCTATTTTTATTGCATTATGGTCCAAGAGCATGAATAGTATTTTTTAAATGATTTTGCTGAGAATTATTTTATGTCCAATTGTGTGGTCAATTTTAGAGTATGTACCATGTGGCAATGAGAAGAAGGTATATTCTGTTGTTTTGGGGTAGTGAGTTCTGTAAAGTTCCATTAGGTCTATTGGTCAAGTGCTGAGTTCAGTTCCTAAATATCATTGTGAATTTTTTGCCTTGATGATCTGTCTGATACTGTCTGTGGGGTAATGAAATCTCCCACTTTTATTGTGTGAGAACTTAAGTCTCTTCATAAATCTGTAAGAACTTCTTTTATAAATTGGGGTGCTCCTGTGTGGACGAGTACATATTTGGGATTGTTAGCTCTTCTTGTTGAGTTGAACCTTTTACCATTATGTAAAGCCCTTCTTTGTCTTTTTGATTTTTGTTGGTTTAAAGTCTGTTGTGTCTGAAATTAGGAGAGAAACCCTTGCTTGTTTCTATTTTTTATTTGGTTGGTAGATTTTTTTTCATTCCTTTACTTTGAGCCTATGGATATCATTGCATGTGAGATGGGTCTCTTGAAGGCAGCATACCACTGGGTCTTGATTCTTTATCAAGTTTGCCACTTTGTACTTTTTAATTGGGACATTTAGTCCATTTATATTCAAGGTTAGTATTGATATGTGCAGATTTGATCCTGTCATTGTGTCATTAGCTGGTTATTAAGCAGACTTGTTTGTGTGGTTGCTTAAAGTGTCACTGGTATGCGTACCTAAGTGTGCTTTTGTAGTGCCTGATTATGGTCTTTTCTTTCCATATTTACTGCTCCTTTCAGGACCTCTTGTAAGGCAGCTCTGGTGGTAACAAATTCCCTCAGCATTTGCTTGTCTGAAAAGGATCTTTTTTCTCCTTTACTTATGAAGCTTAGTTTAGCTTGATATGTAATTCTTAATGGGAAATTCTTTTCTTTTAAGAATGCTGAATGTAGGCTCCCAATCTCTCCTGGTTTATAGGGTTTCTGCTGAAAGATCTGCTGTTAGCCTGATGAGTTTCTCTTTTAGGTGACCTACCCTTTTGGTTTCATTTCGACCTTGGAAACTGATGTTTATGTGCCTTGGGGATGGTCCATGTAGTATTTCATGGCGATTATCTGCATTTCCTGATTTGAATGTTGGCCTCTCTAGCAAGGTTGGGGAAGTTTTCATGGAAGATATCCTGAAATATACTTTACAAGTTGCTTGCTTTCTCCTCTTCTCTTTCAGAAACTCCAATGAGTCAAGATTGTCTCTCTTTTTATAATCTCATATTTATCAGAGGTTTTTGTTTGTTCTTTTTTCTTTATTTTTGGCTGACTGAGTTAGTTCTGAGAGAACTCGGAGATTTTGAACTCTGAAATTTTTCATTCAGTGTGGTCTATTCTATTAATACTTTTGATTACGTTATGAAATTTTTGTAATGGGTTTTCCAGCTCTGTCAGATCATTTTAGTTCTTTCTTTTCCTGGCCATTTCATCAATCAGCTCCTCTACTCTTTTAGTTTTATCCCTAGATTCCTTGGAGTTGGTGTCAATGTTCTACTGAATCTCAATAATCTTCGTTCTTATCCATATTTTGAATTCTCTTTCTGTCATTTCAGCCACATCAGCCCAGTTGAGAATGCTCGCTGGGATACAAGTGCAGTCATTTGGAGGAAAGAAGCCACTCTAGCTTTTTTAGTTGCTGGAGTTCACGCACTCATTCTTTCTTATACATATGGGCTATTGTTCCTTTAACTGAAGTGTAATTTGTGAACAGTTAGTAGTCTTTTCTGGATATTTTCAGAAAGTGGAGACCCTGTGCAGGGTCATTATTTATTTTTATTTTTTTATATATATATTTTTGTTTTACTTTAAGTTCTAGGGTACATGTACAACGTGCAGATTTGTTACATATGTATACATGTGCCATGTTGATGTGCTGCACCCATTAACTCGTCATTTACATTAGGTATATCTCCTAATGCTGTCTCTCCCCACTCCCCCCACCCTATGGCAGATGCTGGTGTGTGATATTCCCTTCCTGTGTCCAAGTGTTCTCATTGTTCAATTCCCACCTATGAGTGAGAACAAACTGGAAACCATTATTCTCAGCAAACTGTTGCAAGGACAAAAAACCAGAGTCTTTATTTGTAACTGAATTATTGTCCTTGGTTTCCCAGGATTGGTATATTAGCAAAGTATTTTTGGTGTTGAAGATTTGGCCTGTGATCCAGTAGGTGGCACAAAACCAAAATAGCCAGTATGTAGGCTCCTGCTCAGCCACTTGACTCCTCTTTATTTCTTCAAGATGGTAGCCATGCTCCTTCTCAGTGTTCTGAAAGTGTGGGCTCCTCTCTCACTTGATTACTGGCTGCAGATCTCAGCTTGGCATTCTCAGGCTGCAAACTGTAGCTCTGGAGCAAGCTCAGGCTTTATGTTCCTTCCCTAGCTTGGAGGCAGCAGGGGAAGGGATTTTAGCAGTGGTTGTGGCAGAGGGCCTTTCACTTGTCTCTTGGGGCTCCACTCCAGAGAGATGTGGAGCTGCTATCAGTCACTGCAATCAGTCTGGGATGGGGCAGTTGAACTGTGGGCCCAAGACAGGCGGGCCCTTCCTGGTAGTGAACAAAGAGGGAGGGCAGGTAACAGGAGAGACAGACTCATCTCTTCTCCTGAGGGCAACTGCAGCTTGCTAGAGGTGCAGTTAAAGCACCCATGGTATTTGCTTCTTTCCCGGTCTGAGGGCAGCAAGGGCAGTACCACTGTAGTGGCAGTCAGAGAGGGGTTTTTGGTGTTCTCTGGGAGCTCCATCTCAGAGAAACAGGGAGCCACTGCTACTGGGAATGTTCAGCCAGGTGGTTGAGCAGCTGCACTGCTGGCCTGATCTGAAGGTTCTGCTTGAGGAGGAGCAACGGGGGTCAGGGACTCACAGGGAGGAGAGACTGATCTCCTCTCCATATGGTGACTGTGGCCTGTAGGGCGTGAGCCCTCAGGCTCTTTGTTTCTTCCCCAGACTGAGGGCAGTAGAGGAAGAACCACCACTGTGGCAGTGGCAGAGGGGCTGTCAGTTGCCTCTGGGTGGCCCTCCCCAGGAAAACTCAGAGCCAATACCAGCGAGTGTGCTCAGTAGTAGGTGGGGCAGTTCATGTGTAATCCTGAGCCAGGGGCCCTGCTTGGTGAAGGGTCAGAGGTGAGCTCTTAGGTGAACTCTTTTAAAGAGGACAAGCCTTCCCTGATTTCATAGATTCTCCTGTTTTTCTAGAAGAAGTAGTGAGTTATAAGAGACGGCTACCCCTCTACAACTGTGAGAGGCTTCCAGTATCTGAAAGTGACCCATGGACAAAAGCTAACAATGAAATAACAATCTCAGTCTATATCCACCCACAAGGATCTAAATTCTGTAATATCTCTGTGAGTCTGCAGCTGGACCCTGAGCCCCAGAACAGAATGCAGTCTGACCAAAACATTTAATTGCAGTCTTCTGAGACTTTGAACAGAACATCCAGTTATGCCGTGCCTGAACTTATAACCCACAGAATTTATGAGATAATAACTTTGTTATTTTAAACCACTAAGTTTTTGGTACTTTGTAAGGTAGCAATTGATAATTAATAAAGCCACATTGGTTAGTAAAATGTTAAATACTTCTACCAGTTTGGAAATAGCTTCTGCCTAAGCTCCTGAATACCCCTCCACCATACCTGGTCATCAGGCTATCATTGCTCTTAGACATATGGATGCATCACCTAACGGGTTAACGCTTGAACCAGCAGGGACCTCCAGGACCTTGCTTCATCAGCATAGCAGTTTCCCTTCTGATTGGCCAGTGTTCAGGTAATGCTAAATATTATACTATATTATATATCATTATCTATTGAGTTATATATATCAATATGTGCAGATATTCCTTGGCTTACCATGGGGTTATGTTTAGATAAACTCATAATAAGTTGAAAATATTGTAAGTCACAAGTACATTTAAAACACATAACCTACTGAACATCACAATTTAGCCTTATCCACCTTAAATGTGCTCAGAACATTTACACTGGCCTACTTCTGAGCAAAATTTTCAAACCCAAAATCTACTAAAATTAGTTGTTGAATAGTTCGTGTTATTTATTGAACACTGTAATGAAAGTGGAAAACAAAGAGGTTGTATGCATACTTGAAGTATGGGTTCCACTGAATGTGTGTCACTTTCACACCATCATAAACTTGAAATCTGTATATATTTCTCTCTCTCTCTCCATATATATATACACACACACACACACAAACATGTTTTTATATATATATGTTACATAATATATAGTAATCTCTTATTATATTGGTGCAGAATTAATTGCAGTTTTTGGCAAAAACTGCACAATTACTTCTGAACAAACTTAATGCATTATGTAATATATACTACTATGCTACATATGTTAAAGGTATATCAAAGAGTTGTTGAAATTGTAGAGAATAAAGTAGGAAAAGTCCCTGCCCTCATGGGACTTACTTATGAGCTAAAGAAGAGATAGAAGAAAAAAACATCAAGTTAACAAATACAATTTTGGACAGTGATCAATACTATAAAGGAAGTCAACAGAGCCTGCATGACATAAACATCTGCTTCATGTCAACAATTTGCCAGCTTACTTTCCTGAACTGCCCTATTTTGTCACAGCTTCCTTCTTGACCTCTTTTCTCATTCTGTGCTGCTGCTGATTATAATGATGATACAATAAAAATAAGCACAAGTATGCATCCAGAGTTTTCTCTGTGCCAGGCAAGGAGATAGTTGCTTAACATACATTACCTCACATAATTCATTCAACAACACTGTGACTTGAGTATTCTTTAAAGTACTCGTTTGATATACAATATGTCAATATATATATAGCAAAATATATAACATAGTAAGGATAATATTCAAAATATTTAACAGCCAGTATGGCATGACTACCGGCCAAGCAAAATGATGGAGATTGATTGGCAGGAAAAGGACCTCTCAGAAATGTGGGATTTGAACTCAGATCTGAATGAAGCAGAGTCAGCCATGAGACAATCTCTAAAAGGTAAGTTCAGAAAGGTAAACCAGGTCACTTTATTTAACGCTACTCAGACAGTTGCAAGTCATGTAATTTTGTTTTTAAGTGATAGGAGTGGGCTTTCAGTAGGGAAATGACACGATTTAATTGACTTTTTAAAAACAGCACTCTGCTTCCTGCTGCATTTAACCTCCAGCATCTAATAGCCGGGCAATATTGCCAGGAGCTTTGTATAGGGAGTTCCTATATAATACTTCTCTGTACCCACATGAGTGTCTCATGTGGCCTCTCAAGTGAACAAATTTTAGTTAACTGGAAGCTACCAGTGTAATTCCTGACACCCTATTATTTACAAAAGTTTTAGGTCAAGTCATGTAGCTGTAGCGTGTGTGACATTTTTTAAGCATATTGATGAGGTATCTTCTTAGTTGATCCTCATTTCCCCACTTCTTAGAGAAGCTGGAGAATCTGTTTTAGTACAGCTGTAATAGAAGAATGTAGGCTGGATTGCTACATGGCTAGAAAAATATTAACTGCTGCTGTCTTTCCATCATCCTTTCCCATGTCTCCTAATTTAATACAGTATTTTGATGATATTGTATTTTTGGCTAGGATCTAAATCACACAGGCTTTTCTCACACAGAGTGGTCAACACATGACCTAAAAAGGGTTGTATTTAATGACAAGGTTTAGCTTGGTAGTGTAGATGACAGTTTGGGGCTATGTATGCTCCTCCTGATTCATTATTGGCCTGGAGCAGTACCTTTAAGGAGCTGTCCTGTTCTGGAAGTGCACGCTGAGCTCTGCATGACAGAAACATCTGCTTTATGTCAGAGTTTGCCAACTTCGTTTCCTAAACTGACTTATTTTGTCAGTGCTGCATTGCATTCCTCACAAGGTCTCTACTTCTTGACTTCTATTCTTTCTATGATGATAGTAACGATGATACTTACAATGATAGTACAGTAACAATACCCAACACAGTATGCATCCAGTGTTTTCTGTATGCCAGACATGGTGATAGTTGCCTAATACATATTAGATCATATAATTCATTCTATAACTCTGTGACTTGAGTATAATTTTTAAGCCCATTTTACGGAGAAGAAAACTGAAGCCTGGAGGCTTGACGATATCATAGCTTGTGAGATGTGAACTCAATGTATACCCAGAATAGATTAAAGACCAAACAATTTCCATCCATTTTTCTTTTCCAAACTGCTCAGTGTTCTTGTTCCTCTAAGCTGTAAGTGATGATTTAACTTGATGTGTACATAGACTTGTTTGGGTAATAATGCTTCCAGCTTTGTCTTGCCTTGGAAAAACCCTTCCAACGTGCTTCTCTTGAGTAACAAAGGCAGATCCATGGTTTTCTTTCTCTGATTTACGTACTAGGCTTTCTACTAGGCTTCCTACTAGGCTTTCTCACTTAAAGCCTCTTGCAGAGCTCATAGATCAAAAGGAAACTATGTTATAAAAATGTTGTAACGTATACAAACTGAATTGTTATTGAATTATGTTGCAGGGGCCAGAGAGTTTTTTATAAGGCCAAGAAATATGTTTTTATTGATTAATATACACATTGTTAAAAAAAAAAGATTTAAGGCCATTAAAAATACAGTATCAACTCAACCTGAGGTTCTTTAATACAACCTTAAGGTAGTTACAGAAAATTAATTGAAAAGAAGTTTATTTTGCTAAGTAAAACTGTTTGGAATTGTACTTGGTCAGAAATAAATATTTGTGTTAGCCATGAAACATGTAGTGGTTTTATAAAAATCTATTTTTCTCTAATCACAATGTTGGAAATGGTAAAAGAATAGTTATCTTTTAGAATCTTCTAGATTTCATCAGTACTTGTATTTGAATATGAAAAAGCGTTTTCTTTCCCACTTATGAATTGAGTTAAAATAATATTCACTTTCCGCAAATGATTTGAATTTGCTTTTATGTTGCATACGCATTTAATCTGCTTTCCATACTCATTTAATCTGCTTTTGTGTTTGTCTGTTTGTCATTGAATAGCATGACAAGGCAATTTATGATTCTTAAGCAGCAGGTAGTATTTATTTTCTGGCTACCCTTCTAATGGATGCAGACTTCAATGTAGCAAGATAGAAATATTTTCAAAAGTACAATATTTGGATATACCCTCTGGCTGACCACAGTACCCTAACTGAGTAATTTCATTGGTTCTAAGGGAAATAATTCTTTCTTTCTTTTTTCTTTTTTCTTTTTTTTTTTGAAATGGAGTCTTGCTCTGTCACCCAGGTTGGAGTGCAGTGGAGTGATCTTGGCTTACTGCAAGTTCTGCCTCCCGGGTTTACGCCATTCTCCTGCCTCAGCCTCCCGAGTAGCTGGGACTACAGGTGCCAGCCACCGTGCCCGGCTAATTTTTTGTATTTTTTTATCTAGAAATGGGGTTTCACCGTGTTAGCCAGGATGGTCTTGATCTTCTGACCTCGTGATCCTCCTGCCTCAGTCTCCCAAAGTGCTGGGATTGCAGGCATGAGCTACCGCACCTGGCCTCAAAGGGGAATAATTCTTTAAATAATATTGCAGCATTACAACACAGTAAATGGTCCAATAATTTTCAGCAGTGACTTTTCTTGTGCATATTAATTCGGCACCTTTATATAAGCACATATATAGGTAAAAATAGACCTGGGCATTCTCATCCTCAGAAATTCCATTGTAAACAAACAGATGTGTTTTTTTCCAATGGTATTTCCAGATTTACAAGTCAATAAATTTAAAATATATTAACTATTGAAAATAAAAATATTTTTAAATAGTTTTTTCTCAATAATAATGGCAAAAATATATTTTGAATACATTTCTGATAAATGCATTTGAATTGTTTTCCCCAAGTTATCTAAACTGAGTTTATTTTCTGACTGAATTTGTCTCATTGTTTTATCTTCTAAGGCAGGGAAATTGCTATCTTCAAAGAACATAGTAAATAAATTCAAAAGGCATAATCCTGTCTATTTCCCTTTGGATATCTAAGCAATTTTTCAAAGACTTGTTTAGTTGAAAACATACATAAGAATGGTAGCAATAATTCATTTTTTAAAAACAACATTTTGAAAATATTTGTTAAAGTACAAGAGAAGAGACACAGGTGATTGTCATAGGTATAAAACTTTTCTGATTCATATTATACTAAACTAGTTATCAACTCATGGAATTTATATAAATCCAATGGAATGAAATTTGAGTTCATTCTAGTACCACAGAAAAAGTAACTCAGAATCTTCTAACTGCACATAAAAAAGGACATAAAAGTTAAGTAACGTTTTTTTTCTGAATCTTGAATAATATTGATTCTGTGATATAGTGACTTGGATATGCTTACCTTTCTTATTTCTTGGTATATATATGTAAAAAGACAGTGTTTAGTTTTTTATTCAAGTACATTATGTTGGATTTTTCCAATAAAACCTTTAAAATCTCCAAGAAAGTTGATACTCATGAAAAATGGTAAGCATTCAATGAATGTTTGCCTTTCAAGATGATTTTGGTTAAAAACAAAGAGTCTGACTAAGCATATTTATGGCTAAAATTAAAGAGATAATTGTGTTTATTTTCAGTTCTTTTGTGATCCATTTTCTCCCCCTGGAATCCTCATAACTAGAATGACAAGATGGTCTATATTGGTTTTTCTAGTTTTTATTCATTTTATTCTATTTATTTCTCTTGAGGTCTCAAACGCTATTATATATCATAGTTGTTTCCAATTATCTAATTACTTTTCATTTTTAAGAACTAAATTGATAAGGGCATCGGCCCTGTGGACTATTGGAATTTTGCCAACTCTTAATTGTTGGTTGACAGCAAAGCCTTCTCCACAGACAGTGAAATACTGCTCAGGCATGATTGGAGTAGTTTCTGGGGATAGGAGATTATCTTATTGTGCCTCTTGCTGCCATAAATGCATTTTTATAAATAAAATCAGGTTAAAATGAATGTCATGGGGACACATGAAGGGAAACACAAATTGCTAAAAATGTAGTAGGCAGATTTGGAGAGCTGGGTAGAAGGTTGCAGGGGCCTGCGAATAGCCAGGAAACTGAGTGAGAACATGGACTGTGGACTCAAAACAGTCGTGACTCGAGTTCTATCTCTACCACTTACTAACTGAGCAGGGCACTGGACCTCTCTGAGCCTAATGAATAAATAAGGATAACGTTAGTAGGTATCTCATAATATGATAAATAATTTAATACTAAAATTAAAGAGATAATTATGCCTGTTTTCAGTTCTCTTGTGATCTGTTGTAGGCACCATGGATACAGCATTAATAAAGTTTAATCTCTGACTTCATGGAATTTGCGGGGGAGAGGGACAATAAATAAAGATGTAATTGGTCAAGGAACAAAGATAATACAAGATAAAAGAATAGAGAGTGAAAGGGAAAGAAAGTAGGCAGGCTGTTAATATTTTAGAAAAGATTCTCAGTGAAGATCTCAGCAAAATAATTGAATCTGAAGGTAATGAAATAACAAGTCATGTAAATGTTCTGGAAAAAAATACCATTCTAGTCAGAGAACAGCACGTAGAAAGGATTGAGTCAAGAACACGTATGGTTTGTACAAATAACAGCAGGGTCACCAATGAGGATTCAGCAAAGTAAGAGGGGAAAGAAGGTGATTTTCATTAGATAAGGGGCAGTGCGTGGGAAGGTAGCAAATCATACAGGACCTTGAGTCAAGGTAAAGACTTTGACTGATATGTGAAGCCATTGGAGGATTTTGTGCAGAAACATGACACAGGCTTGTTTATGTTTTGTAGAATAGCCCTGGCTGATGAGTTGAAAAGGCAGTAGGAGAGAAAGAATGGAAACAGAAAAGTGTAAGAAATAAGATAATTGCAACTCCAACTAATGTAGTAGCCCAGTGAACAGATTCAAGATATCATTAAAAAAATAGACTTAAATGAATTTACTTATGTATTGACTGTTGGGTAGGAGAGAGAGAGAAGGTGTTTTGCCTCAGAAATAAATTACCATATACTGAAATGGTAAAAATTAGAAGAGGAGCACTGTTGATAGAGAAGAGAGGTTAAGGATGTAATATATTTGAAATGCTCATTGGTAGGTACTTACATATAGGAGACTGAAGTTCAGAAAAAGATGGAGATATAAATTTAGAATCCATCAATGTGCAGCCATTATCTTAAGTGAAGACACTATGTGACTTCTTCTGGACAGTTAATGTGATAGATACAGGGTCTAAAAACTAAACTCTATGACATTCCAGTATTTGAAGTCAGAGAAGATCAGTAGAAACCCACAAAGGGCCCTGAGAAGAAATGGCTAGTAAAAAAGGAGGTGCACTTAGAAAATTCCAGAGAATCAAGGAAGAAAATATTCCAAGGAGTAATCAACAGTTTCAACTGTTATCAGCAGATGAGTAATGGAAAGTGACTATTGAATTTTGTAACATGGGAATGACTGTTGCCCTGGATAAGAGAAATTTTGGTAAAATGGTGGAGACAAAAGCACTATTGAAATGAGGACAAGAGAAAAGGGAAAGGGTGAAACAAAAGATAGCAACTCCTAGGCAACTCTTTCAAGAAATTTTACTAACCAAAAAAAAAAAAAAATAGGAAAAATAATAGTAGCTAGAGGAGGAAGTGTGATTAATAGTTTTTTGTTTCATTTTGTTTTAAAATAAGAGATTATCATGTATCTTAAATGAGATAATACATATAATGCATATAGAAGAGAGACTTACAGCACAGTTATTCATGGTGGCCTTTGACTGATCCAGGAAAGATCCAAGGACAAATAAAATATCTAAGAAAAGAGGGAACCCGCACTTTTCTTTCATGTGGCTCTCAGAATAATCATAGTATGTGTTGGGAATACAATATTCTGAGGTAGGGAGGAACTGCTTGCAACAGCTTCGGCCTTATTCCTATTCCTCCTAGGGAATGTAACAGCTTGAGTTAAAGGGAGCTGTCTAAGACAGCTGAGGCCTGGTTTCTCACTCCCCTAGAAGCAGAATGTCCTTCGAAGCTTTGCTCACTGGTCCTGTTGCTTTTGAGTTATATAATCTAGGGTGGTCTGCCTTTTGGGGCCCTCAGCTGTGATGCAAGTGGGGCACACATAGTAATAATTTTATCTGCCGCAGGCAGCTTTCCTGAGCCTTAGTGAACTGGCTCACAAGGGATCTTAGCATTCTCTTGTTCCTTGCAACTTACCTGCAGATAATAAATCCAATTCGTATAACTTGTTGCATATGAGTGTGCTCTGTCTCTGTGGACTTAGACAAGTTGATAACCAGTGCACAGTGAACCTGCTCCTCCAGACCGGCATATAACAGCTCAATATGGATACAAAAAGATTCTTTAACTTTCAACATGGTTTTTTTTTTTTTTTTTTTTTTCCCACTTACCCTCAAATCCAGTTACTTTTCTGGTCCTAGTTTACATCTTTGTATCTATTTGCTTAAATGCCACCTGCTATGGTTTCGAAGTTTCCTCCAAAACTCATATTGAAACTTAATCTCTATTGTGAAGGTATTAAAAGGTGGGGTCTTTGAAGGTAATTAGTATTAGATAAGGCCATCAAGGTGGGGTTCCCTTGATAGTATTGGTGGTTTTAAAAGAAAAGAAAAACCTGAAATAGCATGCCATCTCAGCAGCATGAAGCCCCTAATCAGACGCAGCCCATCAACCATGGACTTTCCAGCATCCAGAGGTATAAGAAATCAATACTTTGTTTACAAATTACCTAGTCTTAGGTATTCAGTTATAACAACAGAAAACAGACTAAGGCATCATCTAATGTTTATGACTCACAAATTTATATCTCAAGCCTAATCATTTCCTCTAAGTGCTAGACTCACGACAGCTCTTCTTGAATGCCTAGTTGTCACCTCAAACTTGGCATATTCATAGCTGCAACTCCAAAGAATTCCCCATAACAGTAAAAGACATCTCCATTCATACATTCCTCTAGTCTTGAATTCTGTGGTCATTCTTAACTATTCTATTTTTCTAACATCTCACTTCCAATTTATCAGCATATCCAATTCTACTATCAAAATGTATCCCCTATAGGTGTCAGTTCTGACAATTTTCTACCCCTTCACAGATGCTACCATTATCTTTTCCCAATAATACTGAAATAGCCTTTGTGAGAGGCCTTATTTTTGTTAACCAATATCTGGTTCTTCTCTATTTGTGGGTACAAAAATTCTTGCTCGGCCATGTGACTTGTCTGAAACAGTAAGATACGTACAAATATAATCTGTTTCACTTCCAAATGAAGTCATTTAATTACCATTGCTGACTTTCTAGACCTTTCTTTCCCTTCTTCAGCAACTGTAGAAGCACCTGTTGGTGTGGTGGTGCCATGAAATTGAAAAAACCTACAACGCTGCACGTAGAAATGCCTCCAACCACAGCACACTTTGCATTGTTGTTACGTAGCCTGACCGATACAACCTCCAAACTGTTTTCCTTGATATTGCTCTTATTTCCACATACCTATAGACTAGTTTCAACCAAGCAGCTAATTTCTCTCTTAGCACATAAAACATTATATCAGTCCTCTTTTTCAAGCCTTCTGCTGGCTTCCCATCACATCATAAATATAATCTACAGACAATACCAACACTTCCAAGGCCCTAAATACATGATTTGATCCTACCATACTGTTTGATGAATCTTACTACCATTTCCCCTCACTCATTCATTACTCCAGTTACACTGAGCTTTCTAAATTCTTTAACTATGACTACTATGCTCCTGCTGGAGCAAAAATTAAAATAACATCTCTTTTGTCATCTACTCTCTGGTCGGAGCTCCCCAGTGACATAACTTAACCAGAAATCAGCTGGGAAATACCATTTGCGGCTTTCTAGTTCTAGCAATGCAGAGAAGAGTATACATGAGCAAGTATGGGCTAAGAGTCATAAACAACTAGCCAGTGCTCTTGGCATAATATAAATTGCATAATAAATATTTATTGAGAAGGCAAAATGAATATGTCCTCCTCAAAGTTTTTCCTATTAATCAGCACTGGCTTATAAGATTATGAATAATACAGAGAAACACAGCTTACGACAATGGAAGTGGTAATTAGAGAGTTGTTTAAGTAGGTACAGTAATCTTCAAAACTCAAATGTTAAGCAAGCCAGTACAATGAGACTCTTTTCTCATAGGTGAAAGTTGCATTAAAATATGTCACTGAACAATACTCTTATTCAAATCCCCCTCCTGAAAAGATGTGTTATAGTGCTAGTCTAAGGCTGCAGTCTGTTGAAAGACAAAATTAGAATAAATTTTGTTAAAGATCTAATTGGCTTTTATTCATGATTCATGGATTGGGCAGCCTTTATTCTATCAAATAGATGAAAGCTCCCACTGGGCAATTGACAGAACAGTGGGATTTGTAAGGTAAAAACAACAAAACAGGATAATAGAAAAAAAAAATGCTGTTGGTGAACATTAGGCTATTTCAAGTTTCTTTTCTTGGAAGGGTAAAAGCACAGGGGACTTCCTTGTTACACTGACGTGGGTGACCTGAGCTCTTTTGGATTGGGTGCTATGAATATCCTGTTTTCAGGAAAAAATTGATATGTTTAGGGATCCCACTGCTTTCTTGAAATTTCAGTATAATTATGTGGCACTTAGCATAAGTGATGCCATTTTGCTTTGGTCTGGTCTGTTAAGGCCCATTGCAAAAGATCAGTTCAAAACAATAGTCCCTTATAATTCTTGTTTAACAGATTCTAGTATCAAAATATGGCAATGAT
Organism: Theropithecus gelada; assembly: GCF_003255815.1. Taxonomy (NCBI): domain Eukaryota; kingdom Metazoa; phylum Chordata; class Mammalia; order Primates; family Cercopithecidae; genus Theropithecus; species Theropithecus gelada. Next base: position 31,810,702 of record NC_037679.1, on the reverse strand, counting down.
GCTAGGACTGACATGAAGGTCCCAGAGCATGAACTAAGGGAGATCTGAATAACAATAACCAGAGATAAAGCAGTAGTTTCATGAGACTAGGTAGTGAACATAATGAATAGTGAATACAGTGAAAATAAGGAATGGACAAAAACTAGAGTTGTGAAGAAATAGAGAAAAGGCTTAGAATAAAGGATATGAGGCTGAACCTTACAAAAATGCTTGTAATTCTGGAGCAGAGCTCTTGGTAGCTTTCTGAACAGAAGCAAGTCTTTATTCTCTTTAAGGGGAAAAGCTTCTGACACACTGTGAAATTATGAAAGAACAGATACTCTGTTAAATTCTAGGCACTGTGTTAAGCACTTTACCTGAATGCATTATCTAATTTGTAGTTTATATTTTGTTCTGTTTGTTTTTGTTTGTTTGTTTGTTTTGAGACAGTGTTTCGCCCTGTTGCCCAGGCTGGGGTGCAGTGGCACAATCACGGGACCTCCTGGACTCGAGCAATAATACTCTCACCTCAGCCTCCTGAGTAGCTGGGACCATAGGTATCACCATGCCTGGCTAATTTTTATTTTTATTTTTACTTTTTTTTAGTAGAGATGGGGTCTCTGTTTGTTGCTCAGGCTGGTCTCAAACTCCTGGGCTCAAGCACTCCTCCTGCCTCAGCTTCCGAAAGTGCTGGCATTAGAGGTGTGAGCCACTGTGCCCAGCCTAATTTGCAGTTTAGAAAACCCCCAGAGTTTCTACAGTCTCAGTTTCATAACTGAGAATAAGACCCTTAGAAGTTAAGTCATTTTCCTTAAGTCATACAACCAAGGAGTGGAAACAGACAAAAATCAAAGAATGACCTGTTTTCACAGGGATGGTCTTCCCCAGTAGCCAGATCTCTTGGTAAAAGTTTCTGGCATCAAACATATTAAATATATAGGACACATACACACACACAGAGGAAAAAACATGTTATCAATAATGCAAAACATAACTGTCTTAGAAACATATATAGTGAACTGATTTATCCTGCTAATCAAGTGTCTCATATTAAAATTAGTATTAAAATGCTTCCCCCCCTCCCTCCCCAGCAGCACAAGCCCTGTAAGAATGTGAGAGCACTCAAGGATGTTGGCTACTGGGAATAAACATTTGTGACTATAACCCACAAAACTATCTGCACATGGCTAATCAAGAGAAGACTGCATTTTCCTATTTTTGGTTATATGACACCAGTAGAACATTTTGCATTAAATCTATAGTGATGATAAACTGCCCATTGGGATTTTCTGCATTCTTGTAATCACCCTTAGGATGGAAAACAATCCCATAAGTTTGCACTTTGTGAATTCTATTGTGGGGAATGCTGCAGTTATGTGGTATTGAACCAATCTTTGAAAATTAAGAGCTGTAGAAAAATACATCAGTTTACATTCCACTTTTTCACTCCCTTTCCCAGTGTGTAATAGATTAAAAACAATGGGTTATCTCTGTGAAGAACTTGGAATGTAGCATTAAAATCATTTAAATGTGCTATATCCTAGCACATTTCTCTGCCAAAGGCCAGGAAGAAGCATTACAATCAAAACAACAAATTTTATACACAATTTAAAGATATAAATGAGAAAAGTAACTTAAGGAAATAAGATTTTTTTTTTTTTTTTTTTTTTTTAGATCTTGAAAGGAATTAGCATTTTACCTAAAAACCATTTTACTATTAAAGGCTAATATATGTAGCAAAGTTACACAATCATTTATGCTAGATTTTTTGTCTACCCTGGTTGACACCCATATTCTTTACTAGAACCATTATCCTTTACAGCAATGTTAACAGCTCTCAGGCACTTTCTAACCTCCCATTCAAACCACTACCAGTTGAATCTACCAAACGCAGAAGTTGCTATCCTAGAATTTTTAGATTCTACATAGCTAAAAAGTATACACCTAATTCAATTTTTGATGTATTTGATACTATCATTTGATACCAATTTCTGGTACTAATATTTACCAGTACCTTCTCTTTGAAATTTTCCTTCTTTGGGTTGTTTATCAACATTCTTCCCTGGTTTCTTCCTACCTCCCTGACCACTCCTTTACAAAATCTTCTGAAGATTTCCCCTCTGCTTTTGTTAATACTGTAAGTGTTAGTGTTCAACAAGATCCATTTCTCTACTGTCTTCTATAAGCCATTAATTGTGATCTCATCTCCTCTTAATTACTATTTCAAAAATTATACTAGATCTTTTTGATCGTACAGCACACTGGATAGTTCCAGTCGAGCCTCTATATCAATAAAACTAGATGCAAATCTATCACATTGACAAACAATCTGTTCTTTATCCTGTATTCTTTATTTTGTCTAATGTCACAGCTATTCATATAGCTTTCCTAGTCCAGAATCTGGGAGCTGTCTTCAGCTACTCTTTCAATTGAAACACCCAACACACCTGAAGGAGAATGAATCAATATTAATACTATAATTTTAACAAATACATGCAAAATATTTCAATTCCCTCTCCTTTTACTACCCTTTTTCTTCCATTTTAAATTTTTAATTTTATTTTACATTTATTTATCTGTTGTTTTATTTTATTTTATTTTTATTTCCATAGGTTTTTGGGGAGCAGGTGGTATTTAGTTACATGAATAAGTTCTTAATGGTGATTTGTGAGATATTGGTGCACCCTTCACTGAAATAATATATGCTGTATAAAATTTGTAGTCTTTTATCCCTCATTCCTCTCCCAGCCTTTCCTCCAGGTCCCCAAAATCCATTGAATCATTTTTATGCCTTTGCATCCCCATAGCTTAGCTCTCACTTATAAGTGAGCACATAAGACGTTTGGTTTTCCGTTCCTGAGTTATTTCACTAGAATAATGGTCCCCGGTTCCATCCAGGTTGTTGAAAATGCCGTTAACTCATTCCTTGTTAAGACTGAATACTATTCATATATATATATATATATATATATATATATATATACATACACACACACACACACACACACACACACACACACCAAATTTTCTTAATCCGCTTACTGATTGATGGGCATTTGGACTGGTTCCATATTTTGCAATTGCGAATTGTGCTGCTATAAACATGTACGTGCAAGTATATTTTCCATATAATGACTTCTTTTCCTCTGGGGTGATCCCCAGTAGTGGGATTGCTGGATCAAATGGTAGTTTTACTTTTAATTCTTTAAGGAATCTTCACAATGAGTGGAAAAAAGTTGAAAGCATTTCCTCCGAGAACTGGAACAAGACAGGGATGCCCACTCTCACAACTTCTATTCAATATAGTACTGGAAGTCCTAGCCAGAGCAATCAGACAAGAGAAAGAAATAAAGGGCATTCAAATTGGTAAAGAGGAAGTCAGACAGTCACTGTTTGCTGATGATATGATCATACCCATAGAAAACCCTAAAGACTCCTCCAAAAAGCTATTAGAACTGATAAATGAATTCAGCAAAGTTTCAGGATACAAAATTAATGTACACATCAGTAGCTCTGCTATACACCAACAGAGACCAAGCTGAAAATCAAATCAAGAACTCAACCCCTTTTACAGTAGCTGTCAAAAAATCAAATATTTAGGAAGATACCTAACCAAGGAGGTAAAATACTTCTACAAGAAAAACTACAAAACAATACTGAAAGAAATCATAGATGACACAAACAAATGGAAACATATCCCATGCTCATGGATGGGTAGAATCAATATTGTGAAAATGACCATACAGCCAAACCCAATCTACAAATTCAATGCAATTCACATCAAAATGCCACCATCATTCAGGAGTACATGTGCAGGTTTGTTATATAAGTAAACTTGTGTCACAGGGGTTTGTTGTACAGATTATTTTATCACACAAGTACTAAGCCTAGTATCCAATGGCTTTTTTTTTTTTTTTTTTTTTTTTTGCTCCTCTTCCCACCCTCCATTAATAGGATTTTGTGAAGAGATTCCAAACCATGTTGTAATTACCTAATTGTTTGTTCTGCCTGATGGACAGGCAAAACAAATTCAATGAGTCCATGGCATTGCAGTAAAGAAAAAGTTTAATTGATGTGAAGCTAGCCAAGCCATGTAGATGAAGTTGTGACTCAAATCAATCTCCCCATGGAGGTTAGAGATTTTCAAGGACAGTTTGGTGGGAGAGGGACTAGGGAAAGAGTAATGCTAATTGGTTGAGAATGCCATCATCATTGAGATACAAAAAATCGTCCTTGTGTACTGTAGTAGTCCATTTTCATGCTGCTGATAAAGACATACCAAAGACTAGGCAATTTACAAGACAAAGAGCTTTAATGGGCTTACAGTTCCACGTGGCTAGGGAAGCTTCACAGTCATGGTGGAAGGCAAAAGGAAAAGTCATGTCTTACATGAATGGCAGTGGGCAAAGAGAGAGAGAGAGCTTGTGCAAGGAAACTCCTATTTTTAAAAACATCAGATTTTGTGAGATTCATTCAGTAGCAAAGGACAGCAGAAGAGCATGGGAAAGTCCCACCTCCATGATTCAACTATCTCCCACCAGGTCCCTCCCACAACATGTGGGAATTATGGAAGCTACAGAAGAGTTTTACATGGGGACATAGAGCCAAACCATATCATTCTTTCCCTAACCCCTCCCAAATCTCATGTCCTCACATTTCAAAACCAAGAATGCCTTCCCAACAGTCCACCAAAGTCTTAACTCATTTCAGCATTAACTCTAAAGTCCACAGTCTAAAATCTCAACTAAGACAAGGCAAGTCTCTTCTACCTATGAGCCTGTAAAATCAAAAGCAAGTTAGTTGCTTCCTAGATACAATAGGTGTATAGGCATTAGATAAATACAAACATTCTGAATAAGAGAAATTGGCCAAAACAGAGGGGCTACATACCTCATACAAGTCCGAAATCCAGTGAGACAGTCAAATCCTAAAGATCCAAAATTATCTCCTTTAACTCCATGTCTCACATCCAGATCACACTAATGCAAGAGGTAGGCTCCCATATGTGGCAGCTCCACCCCTGTGACTTTGTGGGGTAAAACCTCCCTCGTGACTGCTTTTATGGGCTGGCATTGAGTGTCTGTGGCTTTTCCAGACACACAGTGCAAGCTGTCCGTGGATCAACCATTCTGGGGTCTGGAGGAGAGTGGTCCTCTTCTCATAGCTCCATTAGGTGATGCCCTAGTAGGGACTCTGTGTGGGAACTCTGACCCCACATTTCCCTTCTGCATTGCCCTAGCAGAGGTTATCCATAAGCCCCCCCCTCCCCCGCCCCAAAGCAAACTCCTGCCTGGGCATCCAGGCATTTCCATACATCCTCTGAAACCTAGGCAGAGGTCTCCAAATCTCAATTCTTGACTTGTACACCCACAGGCTCAACACTGCATGGCAGATGCCAATGCTTGGGACTTCTACCTTCTGAAGCAACAGCCCAAGCTGTACCTTGGCCCCTTTTAGTTATAGCTGGAGCAGCTGGAACGCAGGACTCCAAGTGCCTAGACTGCACACAGCAGAGGGACCCTGGGCCTGGCTCACAAAACCATTTTTTCTTCCTAAACCTCTGGGCCTATGATGGGAGGGGTTGTTGCAAAGGTCTCTGACATGTCCTGGAGACATTTTCCCCATTGCTTGGTGATTAACATTTGGCTCCTCATTACTTATGCAAAATTCTGCAGCAGGCTTGACTTTCTCTTCTGGAAGAATGTCTGCTTATTATTTACCTGTGCCTGCATCTTAACAAAATAAAGGCCCCTCTCATAAACTTAACCTTGTGGACTTTCATTCGTTTTACAAAGACATTTTAGTTTTGGGAATGGCTATTATCAGTCTTGCTTTAAAGTGAAACTATAAACTAAATTTCTTCCAAAGTTGGCTTGGCCTATCTCCAGGCATGGCAAGGACAGCTTAGAGGTTAGAAGCAAGATAGAGTTAACTATGTCATATTTCTCTTGCCATCATAATTCTGTAAAGATGGGGTCAATGTTGACACAAAATACAAAAAATATGTACACATGTATACATAAAAATACAGACATACATAAAGGTCTTATAGGTTTCATTTAACAAATTTTAGCTATGAGACAGGTAAAATAACATAAAACTCAATAGTTTATAAAGAACAGTTGCATCCAAATTGTGCTTTTGCAAGTTAAGTGAACCAGTTCATAAGGCTAAAGCCCTTTACTAATAGTAAGAATGCCTTCAATATTTTTTATTTGGTCAAGTTTTAAATGATTTAATTTTTCTAGTGAGTCATTACCCTGAAATTTATTTCCAAAAGATAGCTACTAAGTTCTAGAGAAGATTGGATAGGAAATTAACATACCAAAGGTAAAGAGAAAATAATGCAAGTTTTTCCAAGAAGGATTTTAGGGTGTGTCAGTAAGGTCAGACATAGAGGAGGATTTAAAATGGATGCCCAAGTAACCAAAAATTATAGAATTTTACAAAGAAATACACAGATGGACCTAGAGAAGGTTCAGAAGTCTAACTACATTTGGTTATGGAAATGTGAATCCAGCTGGGCACGGGAGGTGGACTTGAGCTTAGGAGTTTGAGATCATCATGTGCAATGTGGCAAAACATCATCTCTACAAAAAATAACAGAAGTTAGCCAGGCATAGTGGTGTGCACCTATAGTGTCAGCTACTCTGGAGCCCAAGGTGGGAGGATTACTTGAGCCCAAGAGGTCGAGGCTGCAGTGAGACATGTTCACACCACTGGACTCCAGCCTGGATGACAGAGCAAGACCTTGTCTCAAAACAAAGGAAAAAGAAATGTGAATACTTCTTACTCCCCTCATGTATCCTCTTAGTAATTTTCTCTCACTGACCACCAAATAAAAAAAGCAGGGACTTGATGGAGAACATATCAAGGATTCAAGGGGACCAGATGGAAGATTGAGGGTGGGAAAAGGAAGGAGGAGCAGAAGGAAATGAAAGAACAAGTCTTAGAGGAGCCAGTTTGGAAAGATCTTAAGTCTACAAAAGAGGCCAATGAAGTTTTATATTATCCTCAGCAAAAATCATTGCAATAAATAAAGCAGACATAGGGAGCAGAGTATATAGTTAGCATGGCTTGGAGAAGAGAGAAATTCAGTTGACTGAGATGTTCACATGGGAAAAGCGGGATCCTATAGAGAGAATCAGAGTGGAAAACAAAACAAAACAAAACAAAACAAAAAACCATAGCCTGAATATCAGTTTTGAATTAAGCTGTCTTCTGACCACAGAGCTCTTTTTAAAATTATATTTCCTTCATTATCTTAAGTGCAGGACAATTTCAGTTCCAATATTCTGACATTTTACAGTATCTGGAGGCATCCTGAAATGGGTAGCTGAGGTTTTGGGGTTGATAAAAATAGGTAGGCTTCAAATTGCCTCTAAACGCACATTCTTGTTTTTGTAAAAGACTCTGTAAAACCCTAACGGTTGCTTTTAACTCTTCAAAGAATTGCGATGCAGATTAAATGATACCAACGGACTGACCCATCCGTCTAGTCTAATTGCATTATCTTTAATTTTTTTTTTTAATCAGGAGAAGATTTCCCACTAAAATATAAATCAAAAGATTTATCTGTTTTAGATTTAGAGCTGTTCATCTTTGAAATATTTTAATAAACTTGCTTCTTATATTCTGAGTATGCAGTTCCATTTTAGCTTAGGAGAGGACAACAAAAAAATCCTATCACACTCTGAATATAAACCAAAGTACTAAACCGAAGGTGTATCTACAAGTGACTCAAGACCAAAACTAGTATGCAAGGCAAAATTATTAAGTCTTTTAATGGCTTTAACCAAGATTTCCTAAGAGAAAGCAAAAAGATCCAGCCCTTTAGAGATCCCAAAAATAGACAAAAAGAAAGAAAAGCTTCAACAGTTAGTGTACTTATCCATAAATGAGGTACTACTCACATTTCTGTCCAGCCATATTCTTAGACCTCTCAACCTTTTGGCTGGTAGCTTACACATAAAGGTCCTATAACCTGTATCCCCACAATAGACAGAGAGTTTTAAAAAAGACATCAGTTGCTAAGATAAACAGGGAAACAAAAGCTGTTCATAAGAGAAAAGAGGATCACTAACAAATGGGTACCCCAAAAATCAAGAGTCAGACCAATTCAAAACAATTAGTTTAAACTAATTCTTGTAAATTAATTCAAAAGAATTCTTATAAAAGTTTTTCTCTGAAACTATAGAAATTTCCTGACGAAACAGAGCCACATTCAGAGGAAGGAAATTTTAAACCAGGAGCTCAGAGATCCAGAAGATTTTCAGCTCAGAGGAAGGGAATTTATGAATTTTAACTGATTTCTGCTTTTAATTTTGCCAAGAAATTCTCTAAAGTTAGCCGTTACATTTCTTTGTGTCCTCTTTTTAATTTGATCTTTTCATAAAAAGAAGTTCTCAAAGATTTTGAGAAAATATTTTCTTAAAAAATCTTTTCTTAAAAAATCTTTTTAATATTTTAAGAAAATATTTCCTTAAAAAATCTTTTTTTAAAATCATCTTTTAAAACATAGCCAATTTATTCCAAAAGTGACTGAAACCAATAATCCTTCTTCATGGAAAGACATGGAGGTAACTTTTCAGATTTAGAATACCATGGCATTGTCAAAGTGGGTGCACAAGATGCAGCCCTGCCACCAATTTAGAAAGTTTACTCCCAGAGACAGAATAAGAAAGCAAAGAAACTTTTCATTACCACAGACAGTTAAGAATTGCGTTTGTGAATACAGCATCTCCAGACTCCTATGGGCCATGGGGTGCCACATGGAGTGCCTCCAGTCACAAACCTGATCATCTGTGACACTGGCTGGGCAGACATTATTGGGATTGGGCTTTCTTAGCACTCTCCAGGCAACAGAGGTTATGAGGACAAAAGCCTTTATGGACTGGGGCCTCTTAAGATAAACTCTCCTGAGAGATGGAACAGCCTGACAAAGAGAATGTTGCTTGGTACTTTGTGTCTTGGGTTATGACCCTTTTTGACTAGCTATCAGATGCGACCTGACAATTGCACCCCTCTGGGTGGCAGAAACAAGAAAGAGACGTCCTTCCTCACTGGGTCAGAAAGCCAAGCTCCCAAGACACAAAACAATATAAAAGGAGAACCTCTCATCCAGTTTTTGTGTTGGGCACCCACAGGAAAGTTTGTCTAAGGAGAAGCTGCTCTGATGAGAACTGTGAACTCACCAGTTCAAGGCTGGCTTGAACAGTAGGTTTACAGGACCTAAGCCTGTGTGCTTTAGCTTTTCTCTTTATAACAAAATGACACAAAAGATGAATACAAAGAAAAATAAAGACCATCTATGAGAGGGAAAGGATCATAAAACAGAAATACTCACACCAAAAATAAAAACACCAAAGTCGCTATACAAGAACTCATTTACATACACTTTTTTTCCTGCTAATCTACATTTGGAAAGGAAAAAGAGAAAAAGAGAGACTCCCGCCACTTGCTCAACTAGACTCCACAGGCAGAAAGCCAGGAGACTGACTTGACAATAATTCTTACCTTTTGTCAGCTTCGTCAGGTCTCAGGGTCTCACAGCCTTCAGAGTGAGCAGAGAGATTTGTTCGCCTGGCTTCTCTCCGAAACTGCAGAGGGGAGGGAAACTTTTCTTCCACTTTCTGAAGTTTTGATAATTTCAGTCTCTGGAACAAACTGAGAGCAGACAGATTAATAGGAGAACAGACTTACAAATTTATTATGTGCACATATGCATGGGATCCACACAAAATATGAGACTCAAAGAAAGGCCAGATGGTTGAAGCTTAAATAGCATTTTGAGCTGCAGAAAGAAATAGGGGCTTGGGGCTTCTCAAGGGGAGATGCAACATAAGCAATGGGAGGGTGAGGGGAGGAAATGCATGATGAACAAAAGCTACCTTGTAATGTAAATATAATTTCTGAGGTATCAGTTGTCAGAAGAACAGACAATGTGGACCTTTAGTATCCTTTCCTATGAGTTAATATTTCCAGTTTGATGAGATGATAGGGATGGGGGCTCATGACAATTGCATTCCTTCTAGAGGAACTCCACATAAGGGAACTTAAGTCACATAAGGGAACTTCAGAAAAAGTCCGTTCCTGCATTTCAAGGTGCTCTCAAGGTGCTCTTGGTTTGAAGTGCAAAGTGGCATATTTTGGGCTATCATTTCCTGAGCTCCAACACCTGAAACTAAATATGTAAAATAAATCAAAATGCATATTTTAAAGTAAACTGATGTAATGGGAGAAAAGAGAATCAATTTGATTTCAGATTTTTTCTTTAAGTGGCTCAGAAGCCTTAACATTGGACACATGGAAAAGAAATTATGATTTTATGCTGTCATGTAGCAAATAGTATATCATTAATCTTAATCATGTGACCTCTGTTTAGTGCCTTTTGGCTTTGTGCTTTCTTTTTTTTTTTTTTTTTAAACAAAGCCTTTAATACTAATTATAATGACCAAACAGAATGTAAAGTATTGTAACATGAAAAATGCATTATGTTAAAGCTGATTTTTTCTGAAATGAGACCCTCGGATAAAGATTTCAGTGCAGGTATTTTAGTAGAGCTAATTCCAGGAAAAACCAAGAGAGGAATGAGGAAAGGAAACAGGGACAGGAAGGAAGACAATAAAAGGATTATTATTAAGCACATTATCTCTGTGGACGTCTGAGCCTCATTCCTACTGGAAAACTGAGATTAATCCAGCCTCAGAGTTGCCTTCCACGGAGGGGTAAGGATACTGGGGTATGTGTCTTCCAAATCTCACCTGCCACATGCTAAAGCTTAATACTTGTGGCCTGCCCTGTGGGAGGCTGGAGAGGAAGCCCTCATGCAAAGTCAGAGGTGTTTTCAGATGCAAGAAACAATGTATGGGAATGATAATGCTAAGGAAATATTAGATGAGTGCCAACAGTTTCTGCTAATGTCCACATCTTGCATTGTTTAGATCTACTCACATATTATATTACTCACATATTCAGATCTACTCACATATCTACTCACAAGGTTATACTACTAAGAGCTATCACTTCATCTTTAGGCTAGTGGACAGTCAAAATTTCTAGGGGAAAAAAAAGAAAAATGACTTACAAGTTAGGAAACTTCATGGGACAAGCTACTGTTTTAGATATTTATTCTGTTTTTGGCTAGTGGACAGTAAAAATTTCTAGCGGAAAAAAAAGAAAAATGACTTATAAGTTAGGAAACTTCATGGGAAAAGCTACTGTTTTAGATATTTATTCTCTATTTTTGGCACTCATTCTAGATTTCCCTCACCATTGAACATTATTCTGTTATTCTAGATTGCATGTTTGGTGGGTATCCCAGACCTTTATCACGAGGTATCTGAGTCCCTGGTCACTGTGCCCTTGTCAAACCTTGTTTACTGCAATTGCTCATTTATGATTATCATTGAGAATGAAAGCAGCAAGAGGCAACCTACTAGGTCTCCTGAGTCCTAAAATACTTCTCACTGCCCAAATATGTTATAGCAGCACGGTGTCTCTGCAATAATCAGGTCAACTACTCCTGGTAGTATAGTCATTCCTTTATTTGCCTGTTGGTCTGCGGGCATAAGTAGCCTAAAATCATCAGGTAGCAGATTCGGCTTGTATTTAGTTGAATATTCACTATGCTCCCAGTTGTACCACCATCCCTCCCCTTACCTCATAAAGGAACCAAAAATTTTAGTCTAATAGAGACTAAATTGTAAGGACAAGAATAAAGAGGAGTAATGTTGAGTTGGAGACATTCTATTATACTTCCACCAATTGTTTCATAGACCCATGTACTTTAGCTATTTGCATCACAGTAGCATAAAATGACCATTGATTTAAAGTATATGCTGCATTTTGAGGAACAATGCTCAATACTGAAGGATGTCGTTTCCAGATGACACCTTATGTGCACTTTGAGAGGCTTTTCCAACACTCTCTAAGGCCAACAGTTTCTGACCTTTGGAACTCATGATCATGTGCCCCTTGTTATACTGCCTTAATCCAATAGTGGGTTCTTAATCCTAGGTAATATTATATGAGGATCCTTTAACAATAAATCAGATACTCTTTGAACCTTCAGACAATGCTATTAGCTGAGGCACTATGGGCAGGGAAGGCATATCAATCTCAGTAAGGAAGAACTGTTATCAATATAATTAACTAGCCACCAAATTACTGGTTGGATTCCTCAAAAGATGATACCATATTAGCAGTTTAGTGATACCTCTGTGGCTGTTTGATACCTCTGTAGTCAGACATTCAGCAGCAGATAATCCTTAGCAAAAGGGAACTCATGCTATTGGTCTTTTAGACAGCCCAAATCCCTGCCAACATGGCTTCTCTATTCATGGGCCACTCATGTAAGTACTAGGTTGGAAGAACAGAGGCTGGTTAGTGTATATGAAATGAGTAACTCTGTCCACCTGATTTTAGTAACTTCTTTGAAATTGAAACATCTAGTGAGAACTGTCCTAAAGCAAATAATAATAATAATAATAATAATAATCAACAAGCTTCTGTATCACTCCCATATGTGTCCATTTGCCTGCCTCTTACCTATATCTTCTTGTTTTCAATCGACACTTGCATTTTCCAGATTCCTTAACAAGCTGTCAAGCTACTCAGTTCTTCCCAGTATTTTGAATATCTCAAACCACTTCTTTCTTAACATAAAATTAATGTCATGTATACTGAGTAAGCCTCTGCCCAGTAGAAAACTTTTTATTCACTGCCAAATTTTAGTGCCACCCCAAGTGATAGCAGTGTGACAGAAGTACTTTCTTTGTTCGAACAAACATTTAAACATTCCAACCATGATCCAGGCCTAGGTGTTTTGCAATTCTATCAGCTATTCTCAAGGAATCCTCAAAGACAATGTGCCTGTGAGCTTAGGAAGAGTTCGTTGGTACAAACAACAAGCAAGAGTCTCTGGTGAAGGAACCAATGTGAGGTTTATACATCTAAAAACTTTACCCAAACTGAATATTCCCTCAGATACCGGAAAAATTACTACACTGTATGTATGTGAAATGGATGTGAATTAGGACTTCATTTATCACTTGGCCTCTGTATGCCTCCCTTGACAAGGGTGGCCATGTTGATTTTATGGTACTCTGGTGTTAATGTCAGCACAGAATCTGCATCTAAGTGCTCTCTCGGGAGATCTATGTATTTCTCCTTTTCCCAATGTATGCTATCTTATTAGAAAAAAGGAATGGTGGTGGGGGATTGCTATTGCTTTTTATGTATATTCCTTCTTATGAGTTCTTCCTCTCCTTCAATCAATAATTCTGAGTCTGAAAACTGGCTAAGGTCTGGAAACAAGGATTGTGATTTTCCATTATAGAGGCTGACATCAATCTTCTGACTTGTTCTTAACCTTCTTTGATTATATAGGTCAGGGTCCTAACTTCTCCTGTAAAGGTCTAGACAGTAAATATTTCATAGTTTTATAGGCCATACAGTTTCTGTTTTATCTACTTAACTTTGCCAGCATAGCAGAAAACAGCCATAAACAGTAGGTAAATAAATGGACATGGTCACGTTTCACAGACAAAAGACTAGATTTGACCAACAGGCTGTAGTCAGCTGACCCTGATACAGGTCAAATAATGCTGGTTGCTGGCTACCTGTCTATCTCATCCCTAGCTCTATGACCTATTACATATAATGGATCTGCAGTGTAGGTCCTCTGCATGTCATCCAGACCTTGCTACCCATCCTTATAAGTAGATATGCTTTGCTACTGATGGTTAGATGCTGTCACCTGATATCAAATATGCCATGATTTTATTATCCATATTGACCCCAAAGGCACAAGTTCCATATAAAAATCTTCTATCATCAACCTAGAATCATAGACACAGTCACAACTATACTTGTCATCAGTGTTGGCACCTTTGTCAATGGTGAATTCCTTATCATTTTAGTAAGAAGAGTGCTCTCTAGGCCCCTCCAGGAAACATACTTAGATGATGTACTTTCCAGATTTATATAATACATTCATTTTAACATGCTTGGTTCTCCGAGATTTTCACCCCTTCTGTCACACTCTGCTAAAGCAAGTTTATTTACTTTAGGCTACCATTCCAAGCTTTAAACAGTTAACCCAATAATATGATAGAAGCAGTTCATGATCACATTTCCAGAATTTTAATCCTGAGTTATGAGAGACTACTACCCCATCTCCATTGATATCATTTGGCTGTGTCCCCACTCAAATGTCATCTCGAATTATAGCTCTCATAATCCCATGTGTCGTGTGAGGGACCCAGTAGGAGATGATTGAATCATAGGGGTGGGTTTTTTTCCAAGATGTTCTTGTGATAGTGAATAAGTCTGACAAAATCTGATGGTTTTATAAAGGGCAATTCCCCTGCACACACTCTCTTGCCTGCCACCTCTTGTCTGCCACCATGTAAGACATGCCTTTGCTCCTCCTTTGCCTTCTGTCATGATTGTAAGGCCTCCCCAGCCATGTGGAATTGTGAGTCCATTAAATCTCATGTTCTTTTTAAACCACCCAGTCTCAGGTATTTCTTCATAGCAGTATGAAAATAGACTAATATAGTAAATTGGTACCAAGAGTGGGGCACTGCTATTAAGATACCTGAAAATTTGGAATTAACTTTGGAACTGGATAACACACAGAGACTGGAACACTTTGGAGGTCTCAGAAGAAGACAAGAAGATGTAGCAAAGGGCCAGGCGCAGTGGCTCAAGCCTGTAATCCCAGCACTTTGGGAGGCCGAGACGGGCGGATCACGAGGTCAGGAGATCGAGACCATCCTGGCTAACTCGGTGAAACCCCGTCTCTATTAAGAAATACAAAAAACTAGCCGGGCGAGGTGGCAGGCGCCTGTAGTCCCAGCTACTCGGGAGGCTGAGGCCGGAGAATGGCGTGAACCTGGGAGGCGGAGCTTGCAGTGAGCTGAGATCCGGCCACTGCAGTCCAGCCTGGGTGACAGAGCGAGACTCCGTCTCAAAAAAAAAAAAAAAAAAAAGAAGATGTAGCAAAGTTTGGAGCTTCATAGAGACTTGTTGAACGGTCTTCACCAAAATGTTCAGACTGCGGTGGTCTCAGACGGAGGTAAGGAACTTATTGGGAACTAGAGTAAAAATGATTCTTGCTATGCTTCAGCAAAGAGACTGGTGGCATTTTGCCCCTGCCCTAGAAATCTGTGAACTTTTAACTGGAGAGAGATGATTGAGGGTATCTGGTGCAAAAAATTTCTAAGCAGCAAAGGTTTCAAGATGTGACTTGAGTGCTCTTAAAAGCATTCAGTTTTATTCATTCACAAAAATATAATTTGTAATTGGAACTTATGTTTAAAAGGGAAGCACACTATAAAAGTTTGGAAACTTTGTAGCCTGACGATGTGATAGAAAAGAAAATAAAACACTTTCTGAGAAGAAATTCAAGTTGGCTGCAGAAATTTGCATAAGTCATAAGAAGCCAAATGTTAATTTCCATGATAATGGGGAAAATGTCTCCAGGACATCATCATAGCCCTTGCATCACAAGCTAGGAGTCCTAGGAGTGAAAAATGGTTTTGTGGGCCAGGCCCAGGGCCTTGCTGCTTTGTGCAGTCTCAGGACTTGGTGCCCTGCATTCCAGCCATGGCTAAAAGGGGCCAACATCCAGCTCAAGTCATTGTTTTATAGGGTGCAAGCCCCGCACCTTGGTAGATTACATATGGTGCTACGCTTACTGGTACATAGATATCAAGAATTGAGGTCTGGGAACCTTACACCTAGATTTCAGAGGATATATGGAAACACCTGGGTGTCTAGGAAGAGGTGTGCTACAGTAGTGGAATCCTCATGGAGAACCTCGCGAGGGCAGTACAGAAGGGAAATGTGGGGTCAGAGCTCCCACACAGAGTCCCCACTGGGGCACTGCCTGGTGGAACTGTGAGAAGAGGACCACCATCCTCCAGACCACAGAATGGTAGATCCACTGAAAGCTTGCACTGTGCACTTGGAAAAGCCACAGACACTCAATGCCAGCCCATGAAAGCATCCAGGAGGGGTGCTGTACCCTGCTAAGCCACAGGGGCAAAACTACCCAAAACCATGGGAGCCCACCTCTTGCATCAGTGTGACCTGGATGTGAGACAGAGTCAAAGGAGATCATTTTGGAGCCTTAAGATTGATTGCCTCACTGGATTTTGGACTTGCATGGGGTCTGTAGCCCCTTCATTTTTGGCCAGTTTCTCCAATCTGGAATGAGTATATTTACGCAGTGCCTGTATCCCCATTGTATCTAAGAACCTGCCAACTTGTTTTTGATTTTATAGCTCATAGGTGGAAGACACTTGTCTTATCTCAGATGAGACTTTGGACTGTGGACTTTTGAGTTAATGCTAGAATGAGTTAAGATTTTGAGGGGCTGTTGGGAAGGCATGATTGGTTTTGAAATGTGAGGACATGAGATTTGTCAGGGATCAGGGGTGGCATGATATGGTTTAGCTGTGTCTTCACCCAAATCTCATCTTGAATTGTCACTCCCATAATCCCCACATGTCATGGGGAGGTACTGAATCATAGCGTTAGGTTTTGCCTGTGCTGTTCTCATGCTACTGAGTAAGTCTCATGAGATCTGATAGTTTTATAAAGGACAGTTCCCCTGCACACACTCTCTTGCCTGTCACCATGTAAGATGTGTCTTTGTTCCTCCTTAGCTTCCACCATGACTGTGAGGCTTCCCCAGCCATGTGGAACTGTGACTCCATTAAATCTCTTTTTCTTACAAATTACCAAGTCTCAGGTATATCTTCATAGCAGTATGAAAATGGACTAATACATTCTTAGTGTTCACTATCTAGCCTTATATTCCATTACCCCATCCCCTACTTCTGGTATAGCATTTCAAGATTAATTATGAGGCATATTATCCCAATTTCTGGTAGTATATTTCTGCCAGTTCCTACTGCTCTTCTGGTAAATTATCCTTTTCATTTTGTTTCAGTACAGTATTTCATTACTTGGGCCATGTTGAAACAACTCTACTTATTGGTCTAAAGGCAATGGGGTGAGGCAGTGGAAGATCTTGAGGAAAGTAAGCATGCAAACAAGAAGAGGTTGGATTCTCTCTTCTTGAAAGGAGTGTTGGTGAGATGGGGGGACTTTTGCTAATGTAGACTATCTGGGATAATATGGGGATTCAAGCTTTTCAAGTCCATTCACCCACATATCTTAATCTAGCTCTAAGGGTCCCACTTCTTCCCTCTTAGAGTCCTGACATTGATGTAAGAGGACTGTAAATTTAAATCTTCATAAGAGCACAACAATTAAAATCAGGAATTTCTGATTTTCAGCAGATCCTGTTCCCTTTGGCGCAAGATTTATGATTCTCTTTATTATTGCCATGGAGACTTTCCAGTTTTTGCACAATCCTTTGGTAATTAGTAGCTGACCTAAGCCTCTCGTATTCTTCCTTCAGGATATCTGGGGCAGTTAACAATAGTCAATCAACTCCAAGATGTAAATAATAATCATTTCCACTATGTCTCTCAAGGGCTAGAGCTATAGCATAAGCCAGTGCATCCCCTTCCACCTGTATTTTATTACAGGTCATCACAGGTAAGAGCCTTAGCAATAGTGATGCTGTGCATGCCAGGGTATACATCTGTCAGTTACTAAGTCATGGACCAGTTCCCAGGAGTTTCTTTATCTCAGACCACTTCGTCCTTCCCTAAAGTTTATGACAAGATGTACTGAATGAAGTTTTGCCCATTAGGGAAGACATTTCCTCACTGCTATCTTTCTACCTCTGAGTAGCAAATCTGGTAGTTTTCCTTTTTCTGCTTGCACCAACATATCAAGCAAACCACCCCTGATCCAGGCCCAAGTGTTTAGCTTTTGTATTAGCTGGTTTTAAGGGTTACCTCAAGAGGCCATTCGCAAGAGCTCAGAAACAAATTCTGATGGAGTTCTTATCACCAACTGACTGGAAAACTCTCTAATTCCAGATTTTTTTTTTAATCAAGGAATAGATTAGGATCAGAACTTTTCATACTACCTTGAGTTCCTCAACTAGCATATCTCAAAATAAGGCCAGGCACGGTGGCTCATGCCTGTAATCCCAGCACTTCGGGAAGCTGAGGTGGGCGGATCACCTGAGGTTGGGAGTTCGAGACCAGTCTGACCAACATGGAGAAACCCCGTCTCTACTAAAAACACAAAACTATTCAGGCATGGTGGCACATGCCTGTAATTCCCAGCTACTCGGGAGGCTGAGGCAGACAAATCGTTTGAACCTAGGAGGCAGAGGTTGCGGTGAGCTGAGATCGTGCCATTGCACTCCAGCCTGGACAACAAGAGTGAAACTGTCTCAAAAAAAAAAAAAAAAATTGAGGATAAGCAGCTTATTTGAGAGTTTTGAGACATGTTCCCAAAAAGTGTTGTCAGGGGAAGAAGAAAATAATACAAATAAGGGAAGGAAGACTGTATTATCCATCAAGTTAAATATGTGGGCAACTAGAATGCAATCTTGCTGGAGAACTCCAGGAGACAATGTAAAACATGCCTCAAAATTACATTTCCCAAGGAAATCGTCAGGAAAGCTGGAGTATTTTTCTTCAAACTCCAGTCCATCGGTGGCCAAGGACTGCTCCTGGGGTGTAACTTCCTATTACTTTCAGAGGTGAAAGGAGGGAAAGCCTTGAGGCTGAAAGTGGCAGTCATTTGCAGCAGGGCCCTGTGGTATGCACTGGCACAGAGAGTGCTAAGAGGATCTGAGCAGGACATGAATGTGCTGCATATGACAGATCTGATGGAAAGTGAAAAGACAGATGGCCAGAGGAAGAAAAAATTTTATTTCTTAGACTTAAAACATATCATAACAAAGACCCTCCCAAAATGCTATGGCTCAAAAAACGATAGAAGCTTATTTTCCTCTCATGGGATGCTCAACATTCCTGGTCAATAACTGGTCCATGCCATCTTTCAGATTCCAAGACTATGGAAGTTTTACAATATTCAACATATGGCTTCCAAGCCCCACTAATGATCATCTTTTCAACCAGAGGAAGGAGAAAAGAATAGAATGTGTGTTAGGGTTCTCTATATAATAGGATATGTATATATATAACACATATATGTGTCTATATATGTATGTGTACATATATATCTATACATGTATGTGTATATATGTGTGTGTGTATATATGTATATATGTGTATGTGTATGTGTATATGTGTGCTTATGTATATATATGGGGGTTTATTAAGGAGCATTAACTCACATGATCACAAGGTCCCAAAATAGGCTGTCTGCAAGCTGAGAAGCAAGGAAAGTCAGTTTGGGTCCTAAAGCTGAAGAAGTTGGAGTCCAATATTCAAGGGCAGGAAGCACCCAGCTCAGGAGAAAGATGTAGGCTTGGAGGCTAAGCCAGTCTAGTCTTCACGTTCTTCTGTCTGCATTTTACTTTGGCCATACTGGCAGTTGATTGTGCTCACCCAGATTAAGGGTGGGTCTGCCTTTCGCAGCCCACTGACACAAATGATGGCAACACCATCACAGACACACTCAGGATCAATACTTTGCATCCTTCAATCCAATCAAGTTGACATTCTGTATTAACCATCACAGAAGGTAATAATATTATTTTAAGCAAATGTATAGAAGCTAACAGATATCATTCCCACACCATGTTGTATTAGCAAGAATTCTGTCACATGATTACATTTAGCAACAAGTCTTTCTGAGAACCGTAGTACTTAGTTGGGCAGCCACATTTTAATTAAAACTGTTTTAATATGGAAGTAAAGGAGGATGGATTTTGGTGTAGTCTCTGCCTCAGAAGGTAAAATAACTATAGGGGATCCTAGGCCCTAACTGAAGATCATGGAACAAGAAATAGTAATAAATGTATTATTCAAAATTATAAAAATAATCAATATAGCGATCAAAAATTAGAAAGAGAGGGAGGGAATTAATGTCAGCAAGACAAATAATCATGTTTCATAAAAGGGAGTCAAAAGTAATTGTTTAAAGGTTATTTTAGAGGTGATTATATAGTAGCTTAAATTAATCACCAAATGATTTTAAAACAAAAAATAGTTTATAAAATAGTTGCATCTAGGTATAAGTGGCAGGATAGGTAAAACTTAATCTTTACCATTGCCTTGAAAATAATTAAGATACCTTTTGAAAATAGAAAAAAATGAAGTAGATCTCAATTTCCTGGTTTAAATTGATTTCTAAAATATATTATCATCAGATAAAAGTGAAGTATATAAATGTATTTCAGTACTATCCCATTAGTATGAATAAAAATGATGTACACACATACACACACAAATGTGCTTGTTTATCTTTGCAATTATTTTTAGAAAGATACAGGAAAGATTGTAATCAGGAAGCTATTGTTATCATCAATGATTGAAATTGCTGGTCAAGAGTTTGGATTAGAAAAAGGAAGATTTCAATTCTTCAGATATTTTACTACCACTTTAATGCATTACTTTCATTTAAATAAAATTTAAAAATCCATTTACAGTGAAATTATTTAAGTTCATTGGATAAAAATGTCAAAGCTCTTAACAACATGTTCTAATTGTGCAACCTGAGCATTGAGCTCTTTTAAAATTCCTGTCTTCACTGCAGCCGTCTGTCTCCCATCAGTTGCTAAAATTATTGAGTTATAACAAGACAGAGTTTCATTAATATGGACAAAGAAGAGCACTCTTTTTTCCCACATTCCCCATCAGTGCTATCTGACTGACTTCCATTCACTCAGAACAAGACAGTTCTAAGTTAACATGCATTCATTCATCCATTTATCAATTCATTCATCTCCTTAAAATTTCAAGTCAGAAGCAGCAACAAAATCGTTAGAAGCAGCTGATGAAAACATCATGGTGGGTGATGGATGGTGAAAAGGGAATTTCTGAAGACAGCTATGTTTGGGAATAGGTATTTGCATTATTTAATGAGACTTTAACAGCTATGGCCAGAGTTGGAAGGGATAGTCTTAGTTTTTGTTTCCACAATTTTTAGATTATTTTAAATTTTAGATTGTTTTTTATTGTAAATTCTTTAGAAATAACGACCTTTAGAAGAAAATATTGAGAGGAAGGATGTTTATAATAATGATTTTCCTATAGTACTTTAATGAATGCGATTACTGAAGTGTGGTAGATGTCCCAATACATCTCCTTACCTGCTCCCTTTGTACAGCCAAAGAGTGATCAATAACAGTCACTGTTAGTATAACATACATTCATGAATTTTTTTTTTAACGTAAGGCAAAGTTTCCATTTCTACATAATGAAACTTTTTGTGATGTAATTCTTTTCACTTCTCAGCTGGTTCAATGTATTTTTTCTCCAAAGGCAATCAAATTTGCCCTGTAGTTTATGCAGTGAGGTCCTATGGCCATTGAGAACATCACATTGACTCTACCTTTGTCTGATGCTTCTGATCACATGGATACATTTGAAGTTGTTCTTGGAGGTATTTACATAAATTATTTAAAAGCTTTGGTGCTGTTTTAATTTCCTCTCTTCCCCTAGGATGCTGGGGTGGGCTTGCTTTGAGTGGGGTTTTGGATTCTGCTGGGCCAAGCCCAGAGCTGGGAATCTCGTTCCCTGATATCAGGGTCATGGAGGCCAAAGAAGCAAACAATGCCGAAAAAATAGCAAAAATGTCCAAAATCAAAATGGTAGAAGGTGACTCAGAGGGTCATTCAATGTGAGGCTATCAGAGGCAGACTTCAGAGTAGAGGTCTGGAGAAACAGGAGTCTGGAATTTGGAAGTGGGTACAAAAAATAAATAAATAAATTGAAACGAAAAGCTACAGGAGGTCTTAGAAATTGCCCAAAATGATGTTACACTGGTATCCTTGACAATGACCAACCAGGCAGGTGGCTATGTGTAGCTGTTCAGCTTGTTCAGTGTATAAAACCGACTGGAGATGCCAGTGGGGGCATCTCCACTGGTCTAGTCTGCCCAAGGGAAGCTTGTTTGTTTGTTTGTTTGTTTTTAATTCACCCAAAGGGTTCATACAGGACAATGTAGCCTTGAGCTCAGTTTAAATAGCCAAGCTTCCACCTGGCTGCATTATACCTTTTAATCATATTCCTTTCTCTAAATTATAACAACCTGTCCTCAGTCAAGCAATAAGCACATAACAAAATCATTGCAAAATAAACAAAAACAATAATAACAAAAGAATTAAAGCCAAAGTTAGAAGACAAATTTGCAGAACAAATTAAGAGTTTCCATATGACTTAGAATTCCTGGTAGCTACTTTCCCATACAATTATACATATATGTGTATGTGTGTGTATATGTGTGTGTGTATATATATACACACACACATATATATATATAATCAAGTGGGTAATGCTCAGGGTAAGACTATCTCTTACTCTCTCAGTAGAACACTACAATTCTTATTATTCATTGTTTTTAATTATGAGATTTCATTATTTGCTTTCTTTTACAAAAATGCATTGAGTTCTTACTTTATATATTCCAGGAACTATTCCAGGAAATACAATGGTCTTTGCTTTTATGGAGCTTACAATTCAGTGAGAGAAAAACAGCAATCCTACCAAGATAAGCTTTCTAGTCTAAAGAAATAGAAAGAATGCTTTGGGAGCATGAAACAATGGGAAATGGATGCGGGAAGTAACTGATGCAGACCTCTCAGCCTCCTGGTGGCAACAGATGATGTTCTATGAAAATACATCAACACATTTCACTCCATGAGATTAGTGCATGGCTTTTGAATTATAAACACCTTAATAAAATAACAAATGCCCTGTAGCAATTAATCAAGTGTTCTGGTGTTCTGAATGTTCAACTGACAGTCATCAATCTAGTTACAGACACTGGGGTGGGATCACTTTCTTATAAAGATTAAAAAGGGTTACATATAAGGGTGGAGAGATAGTACATCTGAGGTGAAAGGATGGATGAGACCCAATTCTGCTTCATCCCAGCTTTCCAGTGCCTTGTAATAAAGTAACCCACTCTTTTCCCAACATTGCTAGAATTCAAAGGACTTAAATTTGAATGCCACCGTACTACTTGTTATTGAACTTTCCTGCAAGTTTCATCACTTGGGAAAAATAATGCTTGTCAATGTTGAAGGATTAAATGAGAAAATAGAAAAAAAAAATGCATAACATTAAATAGATTGTGTGGTTTTTAAACAATTAGTAATCTCCTTGTTGAGGAGTATTTATTTTGACATAACTCAAGAAAAAAACTGGCCACAGTCTTGATTAACATAGAGAGAAAAAACTTGAGTTTCAATATCTATTGTCTGAGACTTGCAGCCAGCCACAGGGCCAGAGCTCTCTCTTTTCCCACTTCCCTTTGGGACCAGCAGAAATTAATTAATTCCATTAATATGCAACTGAAGTCTGAGATGCCACAATGCAAGACAAAAGAAGGGGTGTTTGCTACTCCTTTTGTTGCTACTGTAACCAATTACCAAACACTTGGACATTCAGATGCCAATTTATTATTTCAAATTTTCTGTGATGCAGAAGTTCAGGCACAGTGTGACTCAGCTGTTTCTCTACTTAGAGTTCCCCAAGGAGGAAATCAAGATTGCATTCCTTTCTGGAGGCTCTGGAGAAGAGTCAGCTTTCTCATTCAGATGAGTGGGCAGAATACAGTTCCTTATGGTTATAGAGATGAGGTATATGTTTCTTTGCGGACTTTCAGTTGTGAGCCTCTCTTGGTTACCAAAGACCACTTGCATTCTGCTCTTTGCCCCTCTCATCTTTGCACCAGCAACGGGGCATCGATTTCTTCACTCTGAATCTCTCTGCCTTTCCCTCCTGCTTGATTCAATGGAGGTAATTCTCTACATTTAAAGCTCGTGTGATTAGATCAAATCCAGACGGAAAATTCAGGATAGATATATATATATAAAATTTTAAGGTCTCTAACTTTGATTCATCTGCCAACTAACATCATATATTCACAGTTACTGAGAGATTCGCGTGCAGACATCTTCTGAGGCCATTATTCTGCTTATCTCAGCTTGGTTTCACTCTGGTTTCACCTGTGGGAAAAGGGGAGGAGGAGACACATGGTAGAAATGGGATGACAAACGGGATGGTTGATTGAAAATAAAGAACCCGCATCTGTTTGAAGATTTTGTTTGGCTAGCGGGGTGTTTGCTGTTTGCATTGTTTCTAAAGTGAATTTGAATGCCTTTTGGGATGGCATGTATATGCGTACTGGTTCCACATTTCCCACCATTCCTTATTACGTTACTCTGCCCTGCTTCACACAATTTTCTTACATGCCTGGTCTCTGAGAGCCTCTATGTTTGCAAAGATTGCCTTCAAGTGAGTTCCATGGAAGACAAGGAGGATAGAAGAATTAGGGCATATGAGGGTCAGTGTTCATTTGGTCAGGGGAAGACAGAAGAGTCATGATTCTTGCCATTTCACCCCATGGGGATCTGAAGAGCACTAAAAGATAGATCTTTGTAGAGTACAATGCTCCACAACCAGAAAATGGCTCCCAATCCAGAGTTATTCTATCATCAATTTTTCTGATACTTTTCATCTAGAAAGAAAATAGGAACATATCCTAGAGGACAGAAAGAAAATGTCTCCCAAGCTTAGCTATACTAGTATATAGTAGGGGCTTAGTAAATGTTTATTACTTCTACTGACTTGTCTGTCTCTCTTCACAAGCTCATTTTTTAACTGTTCACTGAAATGCCTACTAATACGGTCTCTGTGCTTGCCATTTATCACATGAATAAATTCACAACATGAGTACCTTCATAAGAAGCGATACAGTGACATGAAAGTTAAAGTGAGCACAGGTTCTGGAGCCAAACTACTGAGATCCAAGACTTGGCCCTACGATTTATCAACTGCTTACAACTTGGGAAAGTTATTTAACCCTTCTGGGACTCACTTTTCTCATCTGTAAATTCGGAAGAGAAATAGAACCTACTGCAAAGGATTTATGTGAGGAGCAAGGAGGTTACCACATATAAAGAGACCATCTGCTATTTAGTGCTTAATTAATAAATATTGAATATAATTGTTATTGAAACCTCTTTATCTGTGATATTTTTAAGAAAGAATGAATATTGCATTGCTTACAGATTGAAATGTTGTTTTAATATTTTGTGTTTAAGGTTTAAAAAATGTACTGACTTCTCACAAAGGGCTCATTGGCCTTGTAAGACTTCAAAGTAAACTGACTTTACAGGAAATAACATAGAATTCCCTGGCAAGGAGTGCAGGACAGGGGCAGGAGAATAAATGTGTGTGTGTGTGTGTGTGTGTGTGTGTGTGTGTGTGTGTAGAGGTGGGAATATAACTGACAGAGAAATAAAATTCTACCTTAGCCAGAGGTGGATTTTCCATGACACTAATGAAGCTTAAACTTTAAAAGCTTTTATAATACAAACCTTTCCAAAACTTAAGAGGGGACCTAGCAATGTGTCAACTTAGATTTCTGTTGGTAATTTTGTAATAAGTTTCTTAAAGTATATCTACCAAAGGAAAAAATTACATCAGATTTCTCCCCAAAAATGTAGCCAGGTCACCCCAAACCTGGTCTTAACCCCCAAAAAAGTATTCTTCTGTAACTAATTCTATGGGATCCCGGAGATCTACATGTGCTTTATAAGTATCCCTACTGTTTATGTCTGCCAGGTTCTGTGCTATTAACTCTACAATAGGTTTGGTTTATTGACAGAAAATACCCAGTCTCTCTAGTCAGAAACCTATTTATGATTGGAAACTCTTTCCTATCCCATAACCATCATATTAACAGTGGCTTACATCCTAGAGTTTCTGTCTCCTAATAGTTCTCAAGGACATTACCTTTGTTCCACCTCCACTGCCATGCTTCTGTTCAGAACGTCATCAGATCTGATATGGATGAATACAATAAGCTATCAACTGACATCAGAGCCTCCACCCTTATCCTAATTTTCAATTACCACAAGTATTATCTTCATAAAACTCAGATATGATCATGATAACCCATTTCATAAAATCCTTCAATTACTCCCCATTTCCAATAACATAAATGCCTTAGTAGGAAATTTAAGATACTTCATAATCTGACCAGTGTCTTTCAGTATAGTCCCATCTTCTGCCATTTGTTTTGTTCCCATTTCCCTGCAATATTGAATTACTCATTTTCCAAATGTGCTGTTCTGATTCACAATTCCACGTGTATCCGTTCCTTCTACCCCAGGTAACAATGCATTTAACCCCAATACTCTACTGCCTGTTGATCACACTCTGCCTAGTGAATTCCAAGTCAACTTTCAAGAGTCAGTTTTTTAAAAAAAATTAACTCTATTAAGGATTCCTTGACATGCCCTCAGAATTAGGTATGCTTTCTTTTAAGGGCCCATTGCTCTTTGTTTACAACTCCTTCATAATTATTGCTACATCATCTGCAAAGGCAAGAACCATTTATTTTCTTTGTTGTAACCTCAAACCCTAGCCTAGCACTTTCTAGAAGATGATATGTTTTCATAAATTTTGGGGAAAGGAATGATTGAACGAATGGAATAAATTAGGAGAGATTAAAAATGGTTGCCTATAAGTTAATTTGCATGAATAAATCTTGCTCTTCCAAGAAATATTTCAGTAAGTACGTCATTGGCATGCCATGTCTTTTCTTTCCATATTAATCTCTTGGGTACTTATCACAGTACAGAGAACATTGTAAATACTTTTTAATTGATTAAACTTTATCAGCAAGGGCAATCTAAAACACTCCATTTAACTTATCTAATAGAAAAGTTAGAGAGTGCCACACAGAGAAAAATAGGAGAAAATAAAAGCCAACTTCCACTCCAGGTATGGAAGGTTGCCTTCCTTCCTTAAGATCTCTAAAACAACACTGAGCATCCAGTTTAAGAAAGAAGATCTCTGTGATAAGAAGCCCACAGCCGTTTTCACAGTTTCCATCTTATAAGAAAAGTCAGTGGGAGCCATTAGATCCCTTCATAGATTAATCTAATTTGGGCTTTTATTTTTTCATGGCTTGGAAATATATACTGTTTGTAGCTATATTGATTTCAAGGTATGTAGGTCTGGGTTCTGCACACAATGCATGTTGATATAGTTTATGTATTTGTTCTAATCGTAAAAAAAGTACAAACAAAATTAAAAGAATAGGACTACTTCTAATCTCAGTACAAACAAACACAAACTTTAAAGAACTAAAGAGTTCTTTAATGCTCTTCTTAAAAATCCCATAATTAACATTAAAATTGAAAAATCAAAATCCTTTTTCTTAAACAACTATACATTATCATTGAAAATGCACTCAAAAAGACCAGCCTGAGCAAAACATAATCAAGTTTTAGATGTGCATGCTAAATATAACCATTGAATCATAGGAAGTATTTAAGTATTGTTCTACATAAAAATATTCCAAAAGAAATATATTTTGTCATTTATTTCTCTAAAAATCTGGTACTTAATCCAATCTAAGATTACAAGCATAAAATTAGCATATTATTATTGTAAATTAGAATGGCAGGGATATGGGCAGCAGCATATTATGAGATGCTGTTAGAGAAAAATGGGTTTCTTCCTCCAAGAAATATGGAGAATTCTCGTTCTTCTATTATTAAAGGGAAAATAATCATTATCAGTTATTTTTTTAAGAACCACTTTGTGTGTTATTTGCCAAGCTTCCTTCCTCCAAATGAAGACTGGGAAAATCATTGCCACTGAAATCACCTTGAACTGATGTGAGATTACATGTCCCCAAGTCAGTGGTAGTGATAATAATCACAGCTACCATTTATTCATTGTGAATTATGTTTCGAGAGTTTCATGTAAATCGTTTTTAAAATCTATGCAGTAGCTCTAAATGTTAAATATTATCTTCTCCCCTTTTTCAGTTGATTAAATGGAGGCTAGGAAAACTCAAATTGTCTAAGGATACACACTCGGCTAGGAAAGCGCAGATTCAGGAACCTATCTCAGGTTACAGGCTCGCTTTCATCCACTGGGTCACATTTACTCTCGGAAGAAAACTTGAGCCCTTTAGGCTTCTATCAACCTTATCATCAGGAAGGTTTTCTTCCTTATAACTTTCCATTTCCTATGTAAGTCTATTTCATCCAATTCTGCCCCTGAGGAAGAAAACAGCTGGTCAGTGCCCTCCTCCTAATAAAGTTAACTGATTCACTGGTTGAGTAATTTTGCTTATGAGAGATTTTAAGTCCCTAGAGAACCAAGTATTTACTCACAGAATGAAACAAATCTACACTGAACTAATGGAAGAGGAATATTTCCTTAGCATCAAGCTTTCCTTATGTTTTTAATGTGAGTAGGATGAGAATAAGTAGACGATGTGAAAGAGCCAGAGGAGACATATTTTCTTAATTTTTTTTCTTAACTATGATCTAGAACTTGATGACTACAGACAGAAAAGTTGATGGAAACTCAGAAAGTACCAAGAAAATACCCACGCAAACAATTGCAGTGATTACATCCTAAGCCAAATTGTCAAAAATTGCTTAACATGTTATAAATATTTTTCAGTAGTGTAGTATCTTTTTTTAGGTAGGGCCTCTTACCTCAAATTTATCATTCAATAATCACTTTACAGCTATTCTTATTTCATGAATATTTTTGAGGGATCTTTGTGTGAGCTTTCTCATCAGGCTCATTTAATGCAACACTATGGTTTTACTCATTAATCTCTGCCTTTCCTTTGAAAGATAATCTGTGCGGGGTGCAGTGGCTCACACCTGTAATCCCAGCACTTTGGGAGGCCAAAGCGGGCAGATCACAAGATCAGGAGATCGAGACCATCCTGGCTAACACGGTGAAACCCCGTCACTACTAAAAATACAAAAAATTAGCCGGAATTAGCCGGGAGTGGTGGCGGGCGCCTGTAGTCCCAGCTACTCGGGAGGCTGAGGCAGGAGAATGGCGTGAACTCGGGAGGCAGAACTTTCAGTGAGCCGAGATCGCGCCACTGCACTGCAGCCTGGGTGACAAAGCAAGACTCCGTCTCCAGAAAAAAAAAGAAAGATAATCTGCATTTAGTGGATACCTTATGTAATGTGGAACAAGGCAAAACTCTACTATACATTCCAAGAAGGGCAGTATCATAATGTGTCAACAGACCTCTTTGCATCAAAATCCTATTGATTCAATTACTAGTCTGGGGAATTTTAGAGCTTTACTATCTTTATTTTTCTTCATACTGATTCTAGAAACTAGAATTCCACGTCATTCTGCTATTTCTCAAGGGATTACCAACATCGCAACAAAGATAAAAACCATCATATGTCAAAATAAAATATAAATTTTAAAACTATATTTAAATTAATAAGTTCTTGGAGCAGAGGAGATCCCCATTTTCTCTGTGTTCAAACATGACTGCGGCTTCTAATGTATATCAGGCTTGATAATGAATTCAAAGGGTAAGGTATTTTTTCTTGAGTATAAACATAGTGCTGAGCCCTATCTAATTGAGTGGCTGAATTGCACAATACATAACAAGTTGTTTCTAAAATAGAAATAATTGAAAATTATTTTACTCTTTTGTAAGGAGGCAAATAACTCGTCTCTTAGTGGATGAGTGAATGAATGAAAAAATTTTAAAGTAAATGGGTTGCTTGGTTATGATCTCAGTCTATAATTTCCTCCCCTGTACTTTCTTTGAAATTTTCAAAGTATGATAAGCCCACAAGTCCACAAAGGAAAATTCTTACAGAATAAATACAGTGCTCTTCCCTCATTTCAGATTTTTATTCCAATGTATTGGAATACCTACTATGTATCTATTTGACCAAAGCATTGAACTCCTACTATGTGCCAGATACTGTGTAAGTCACTAAGATACAAAGATAAGTAAGAATAATGTCCTCCTTGACTTGACGTTCTAGCAAGGAGACAAATGGATAAACAGATGATTTCTATGCAGTGTGGAAGGTTTAAGATTGAGATCTGATTCAACGAAAGTACAGAAGAAAGGTAACTAAACACTTGACAGAGCATGCATCACATCTTATTAAAAACACTTCTTGTCACTTAAACTTTCTCCATGCATGCTTTACATGTACACATTTAACCCACAAAATTGCAAAATTTCTTCAAAATTCTGCCAGCCAGTCGTGAAATGTACAATAATAGCTGACTCTTGTTGATTACTTACTATATGTTAGTCCAGGTGTTGTTCTAAGTTCTTATGTCTATTAGCTCAATCTTCTTACTTCTCTATATGTGTTAGGTACAATTATTAACATTTCACAGATGAGTAAACCAAGGCAAGAGAAGCCAGTTACTTTCTCAAGATCACAGAGCTAGAAAGTAGAAGAACTGAAATTCACATTCAGACAATCCCACTCCAGATATCAAGTTCTCAAACACTCCACTTCACTGCTTTCTGATGACTGAAAGTACAAAATGTAAGAAGAATTTGGTTTGAATCACTGCTGCAGCCTGTATTAACTCTGTGATTTGATGAAAGATCCCCAATTTCTCAACTTTTAACCTTTCTAGTATAAAATACAAAAATTAAGTTTTTTCATTTTGCAGTTTTAAATGTGATTTTAAAATTATTTGGCACACTGACCATCAAGACATGGGGTTTATGTTCCTCCCTTTGCATCCAGATTCTGTAAATGACCAACATAATTCAATAGAGGTGACACTGTGACAGTTCCCAGACATGGTCCTTAAGAAACTGCCGCATCTACTGCTTATCACCTTGGATGCTCTCTTTTGGAATCTAGTGTCCAAGTATGAAGAAGGCCAGGCCACATGGAAAGGCTGTGTGTAGGCATTCAGGCCAACAGCTCTAGTAGGACTCCACCTGGTATCAATCCTAGACATGTAAAAGAAGAAATCTTTAAGATGACTCTGGACCCAGCCACTGTCTGACTCAAGTACATGAGAAACCTTGAGCAAGAACCACCTGTGCCCAGTCAATTCCCAGAATAATGAAAAATATATTTTTTAAAAATAGATGGTATATTAATCAGGGTTATCTAGAGGGACAGAACTCATAGGATGCATACATAAAGGGGAGTTTATTAAGGAGTATTGACTCACACAATCACAAGGTGAAGTCCCACAATAGGCTGTCTGCAAGGGGAGGAGCAAGGAAGCCAGTCCAAGTCCCCAAACCTCAAAAATAAGGAAGCCGTCAGTGCAGCCTTCAGTCTGTGGTCGAAGGCAAGAGACCTGAAGGTGAAGAACTTGGAGTCCCATGTTCATGGGCAGTAAGCATCCAGCATGGGAGAAAGATGTAGGCCAGAAGACTAAGCCAGTCTAGTCTTTTTCATGTTCTTCGGCCTGCTTTTATCCTATCTGTGCTAGCCGCTGATTAGATTGTGCCCACCCAGATTGAGGGTGGGTCTGCCTTTCCCAGTCCACTGACTCAAATGTTAATCTCCCTTGGCAACACCCTCAGAGCCACAGCCAGGAACATTATTTTGCCTTCTTCAGTCTAATTAAGTTGACACTCAATTTATTAACCATCACAGGTGGTTTGAAGCCTGTAAATTTTAGGGTGATTTGGTATACAGCAATAGATAACAGAAACTGTTATTTATCCTGTCAATATTATTACAAGTATGAAAGTCCTTGGCAAATTGTAAAGTATTATACAAATGTAAATAAGTATTATTTAACCTATATCAAGTATATATAAACAGATGATTCCCTATAGAATAATACACCATCATAGAAATCTGTCTAATACCAGGGGCCAGTGAGTACATTAATTTAAATCCAGTGGGTATTCCTTGAGTGTCTACTCATTGTTAGCAGTAAATTAGGTTCCATGAAGACACAAAAACAACAAAGGCAGGAGTATTCCATACATACTAAGAATATATGAAAAGCATCTTAAAACTGAGCTGTAAATGAAATGTTTTATTTAGCATCCTAATTTCTCAGAAACCTTGTTTTATTCCCTAAAGCATAGTTTACTTCTTGATAGAAAGTTGGTCGGTGCTGGCATCAGGAAATTTGGGGTTTCAGTCTTTCCTCTAATACTTCCTTGAGTACATACGAAACATATTTCCGTGATGGGTTCCTATTGTAAAATGAAGGTAAAAATGTCTATATTGCAGGAGCCTTGGGAGGATTAAATGACATGTATATATTAAGAGCCTAGCACAAAGAATGAGATCAGTTAATAGACAGCTCCCATTATAATTGATCCTTCTAGGTTTGATCTCCATTGTAAATTTGCAATAAAAAAAAATCATGGGGCCGGGTGCAGTGGCTCATGCCTGTAATCCCAGCACTTTGGGAGGCCAAGGTGGGCGGATCACGAGGTCAGGAGATCGAGACCATCCTGGCTAACATGGTGAAACCCCATCTCTACTAAAAAATACAAAAAATTAGCCGGGCATCCCAGATACTCAGGAGACTGAGGCAGGAGAATGGTGTGAACCCAGGAGATGGAGCTTGCAGTGAGCCGAGATGGTACTACTACTGCACTCCAGCCTGGGTGACAGAGTGAGACTGCATTTCAAAAAAAAAAAAAAAACAAACATGGACATCTATCATTATTGTTCAGAAATATGGCTGTCAGGTTTTTCCTGAGTTCAATTCCTAAGAGCAAAAGGCTGCATTTGTTCTTGAATTACTTCTAATGCTTCTCTATGAACCACAGACAAGTCAACAAATCATGTCAATTTTAACTTTTTAAAATACCCTGGATCCAGTGTCCCTCAAGACTTCCAGCAGCACCAAACAGGCAAAATCACTGTCATCTCTCACATGAATTATTATAAGAGCCTCCTCATTTAGATTTCTAGGGCTTTCATTAAAAAGTGCCACAAACTGGGTGGACTAAGACAACGGAAATTTACTTTATCATATTCTGGAGACTTACAGACCTAAATCAAGGTTTCAACAGGGCCATGCTCTGTTTGAGGGCTCTGGGAGAGGGTCTAGATCCTGACTGCTTCCCAGTTCTGGTGGTTGCTGGCAATCCTTTACTATTTCTTGAATTGTGTCAACATAATCTCTGTCTCTGTCTTCATAAGACTTTCTTGTTCGTATGGGTCCAAATTTATCTCTTTTTATAAGGACAACAATCATTGGATAAGGGACAACCCTAATTCATAATGACCTAATTTTAACTTGATTACATCTGCAAAGATCCTCTTTCCAAATTATATCATTTTCACAAGTATCAGGGGATTAAGACTTCAACACATCATTTTGGGAGATACAATTAAACTCATTAAACTTCCCAGTTGATCCCTGCTTTCCCTTTGATTCCTTTAAACTATTCATTCCATTGCAGTCAGAATGCTTCCCATGTAAACTCTTTAGTAATGCTCCATTTCCCTGCAAGTAAAAAAAATCAGTGTCATGAAAGAGGACAAAAAGTTCATCATGAGCTCCCTTTGCCTGTCTCCTATACTCACCCCAGGGTCATTTCTCACAACTCCTCTTCCTGGTACTCATTACATTTCACTGCGTCAGGCCCACTTGAAGTCCCAGTGCCCCTGCTCTGGGGCTTTCGTACTCAGGGTTCCCTATATGTGGAATTCTCTCCCCTTAACTCTCATAGCCTCACAGTTTGCTTCCTTTTCCTTTGGGTTTCTACTTAAATATCACCTTTGCGGAGAGAACTTAATGATTACTCCATAGAAATTAATACTCCCTTTATCCTATATTACTTGGCATTAGTATCCTGCTTTGTATTTCTTTATAGATGGTACATGTCTCTAAAGGCCATATTACATATGTATTTGTTTAATATTTGACTTTAACTCCTTGACACACACACACACACACACGAATGTAAACTCCAAGAAGGCAGGGATTTTGTTTTTACCACTGTATCTCTTTTGCTTATGTGAAATATCCAATAGTAATGCAAATGATTCTTGTTCATAGACATGCAAGTTGTGTCCGGTAGAGATTTGCCTGATTTATTGCCTGGTGAATACTGACCGGTTTTACCAGTTTGTCTTCAATTAAGTGCATTTATAACAGCATTCCTGGTGGTCTTATATCCATGTGGTTCTTTGAGGTTTTGAACAGCTTATAACATCTTACTATTTCCCATTAATTATCATCTCATTTGTTAATTTATCATTAACTATCTCTTTACACCATTCATATTGATAAGGTTTCTAGAAAGGGGTGAATATGAATTGAGTTTCAAAGAGAGAGTGTAGGTATGCACTAGAAGAAGGGAGGGCAGGTGACACATGGAGACTTACAAAGCAAAGAAGGCAATAGAATTTATGCATAGTAAACCCTGTTAACTCATAATTTTAAAAAGGTAATATCATGACTCATAAAAATGTAAAATAAAGATAATTCAGCACTTTAGCTTGTTAAGTAATGAGGGAACTAGTAAGATGTGAACAACAGTAGAGAGTCTTAATCTTTGTAAGACCAATTCTTCAAACTGCCAAGAGAGGGAATCATTTGCGTCACTATGGACAGGAAGTATCTGCACTGCCATCAGCATTTCAGAAGTTTATCTGTATCTCTAGAAAGGTG
This sequence comes from Theropithecus gelada, assembly GCF_003255815.1. NCBI lineage: Eukaryota > Metazoa > Chordata > Mammalia > Primates > Cercopithecidae > Theropithecus > Theropithecus gelada. Next base: position 31,776,266 of record NC_037679.1, on the reverse strand, counting down.
AAAACTACACCAGTCACAAGTAACTCAAAGGTGCATACCATGAAATACCATAAGATAAAATAACTCTTGAAGACTACCCTAAAAAACATTCAACATTCCTTTGAAACGACATCAGTAAACTTTTTCAAAAATCTTTCACAATGTCCCTAAAAACATCAAGCATATTATGTAATGTGTACAGTCCCACATGTTTCTGAGAGTGATGACTATTTGTTTGGTTGGATGAAGGGGTAGCCCAGTTGGTGAAAGATGTTATTGAGAGGCAAGTTAGGATTTTATATAACAAGTTATGGAAAGTCACTCTAAATTCTCAAGCAGAGGAGTGGTTTGATGAAAACAACATTTTAAAAGAATCATTTTAGCAGAGATGTGTAGGATGGAATCTTAGAGTTGGAAGATAGGCAGGGAGAAGACAGGAAGCAACAAGATACACTCAGAAATGTTCTAGAGGAATTCAAACCTGATTTAGTCCTGAGATTTGCAAATGATCCAGAAGAGGTTGGACAAAGAATATTGGTTTGGAGATAGTTGATATAACTGAATTCACTGAGAGACAGAGTTAAGGCTCCTTGAAATTTTTCAGAGGATACCTCATTGTGAGGAGATTTTATAGTTCTAAAATGTGTACTTTCTAACATTTGACAGTCTGTTTCTCTGCATTTATATTACTTTTTTGATGGCATGCTAATAAGTTATTTTCTTTGAATTTAAAATATCACAGTCACCTTTTATTTAAGCCTTAGGCTTTTGTAAAATTTTCTTGCCTAAAATGTTTGCTCCCTAAAATGTTTTTCACCTCTATCATTTGAGAAAGGCATACATCCATAAAATATTCAAGTGTATTTTTTTCACCTCTGTAGAAGTATTTGTGATATCCTTTCTATGATGGATATTATTTAGATGTCAACTCTCGTGTAATGAATTCATATAATTTCACTAATATTTAATGTTTAAATGCAATATTGTATGCTAATTAAAGCTCTTGCAATATCTATAGCAAGCTTAGAGAAATCCGTGTTCTCTTTGTAAGTTTTTTCTTTTTTAAATAAGTAGTTTAATTACATTTTCTGTTTGTGTGTGTTTGTTTCACTGGATTTTACTTGGTTTATTAAAAAATAAGAAGAAGCATCATGTCTTTTCAATATTAGAAAACAAAGCATATCATTCAGGTCATTTAAATCCATAGCAAAGCATGTTTGACGTGGTTAGGATATAGCCTGATTTCAGGAAAACAAAATATCAAGGAATAGTCTCATAGTAACTGCAGCTAAACATTTGAAGTTGAAGCCATGTTTCCAATCTGTGATTTGAGTATGCTTTTTTTCACTCACATGGATTTTGTAGAAATTAAACAGTGGTATTTTATGAAAATGCCCTTTTGTAGCTTGACATATTGTAAGTAAACATACACACTCCAAAAATGCACATCCAAAGTTAACCTTTTGAAAATTCAGGCTGTACTGAGGACATCATAAATGATTCACCAGTGACAGACATATAAGTAATTTTTATGACCTGAACCATGAATCGTTCTTTAGTTCTTGATTCAAGTGACTACTTTTCACTATATTGAGCCATGAGTTTCAGAAATAAACCTTTTGCTGATAAGAAGATTTACAGAGAACAAAAAAGCCTGAGTCAACTATTTATCTGGGACCAAATTCTGTGAACTAAGCTTAGTTCAAGCAAGAGGTTTTCTAAGCAGTTCATTTATTTTAATATGGTGCAAGCGATTTGGAGTTACATTGTAGCTTATGTTCACAGAGCTTTGACAGAAGAGGCGGGGGGAAAGGCCTGGAGGTAACATTTCATGCATTCTTAGAGATAAGAATTAAGCACCTGCTAGAAGCAAAGCCCCACGCCAGATGCTCTGGAGATACACAGGCCTAGCCTGCAAGGAGCTTCCCTCTATTCTAGAGGGAATAAAACAAGTTCACAGATCATTATGTTATGATAAATTATAAGACAGAATGTTATAAATAGCAAAGAAAGGGCAAAAAGTAAACTTTTTTTTTTTTTTTAAGAGATTCCAAAGACGGAGAAGTACATTGGTTTTCCAGGGGAATGAAAATGACTTCATGGCGTTTGAGTAGAACAGTGTTTCTCTAACTTCTGCATGCATAAAAGATACCTGGAGAGCTTGTTAAAATTTAGATATCTGGACCATCCCTAGAGATTCTGATTTCTAACATCTGCATTTCTAACCTGCACCTTAGGTGATTGAGATAGAAATGGCCCAAGTACCCTGCTTTAAAAACACATGCTTAGAGCCTTAAAAGATAAATAGCATTGAGATGGCAGTCATAAAAGGAGAAAGTATTCAGATGAAAGGAATGATGGAATTTAGAAAGGAGATAAAATGGTGAGGATCTCACCTTGGTGGGTGGGCGGCAGGCTGGGGAGGGGTGTTGGAATCCCTAATCAGGATTAACCTATTAAAATAATGGTTTTCTGATGAGCAGTTCCAGAGAAAGGGAGTCTTAGAGTTTAGCAACAGAACATATTTCATAGTACTACTCAAAAATTATCTCTAAGTTGATCCAAAATTGATGAAAGAGTAAATAAAATATCAATAAGAAGTTCTCACATTTCAAGGAAAGCTCTTCTAAACAGCTACAGGACAACACAAGGGAAAACATTCCCGGAAACTCATCAGGGAGCCCAGCAAAGTGACAAGCTCACTTGTTTTCTTTTTCTTTTTCTTGAGACGGAGTCTTGCTATGTTGCCCACGCTGGTCTAGAGCTCCTGGGCTCAAGTGATCCTCCTGCCTCAGCCTTCCCAGTAGCTTGGATTACAGGCATGTGGCATGTGCCCATTTATGGTCAGCTCATTTTTGAAACAATATGCAGTTACAGGTTTTCTGTTGGTCTGCTTTGAGTAATTGTTGTTGTTTGCTGGTGCCAGGCTGGATCACTGTATCCCTGCAGCCAGCGAACAGTACTCAATAGCATGTGCCAATGATGGTCTTCGTGGAGTTGGGGGAGGGGAGTCAATTACCTTTCTCCTATATCCAATTGCAAATGGTTAGGGGTTTCCTGTCTCCTGTATTTCTGAGCATAAGCTTGGAATCCCTCACTTACATTTTATTTTCACTCACATCCCTACTTTACATATTATCTGCCCTCACACAACATTCTACTAAAGAAAAGGAAACTAGCATTCCTTATCTGTGTCAGCATGTAGCTAAAGCAGCAGAGGCTGGGGCTAGAACTCAAAAAAAAAAAAAAAAAAAAAAAAATGTGCGATTGGTAAAGAGCCCATTTCCAGCCTCCAGCAAATGAGAATTTTCTAAATGCTCATCACCACAGAAAACCTGCAAAAGAGTCAAGAAAATTATAGCCAATGTGTGATGTACAACAGGAAATGAAAACCAAGGAACAAATAGTACATCAAAGGCAAATTGTAAAAGATCTTGAATGTTAGGGCAAAGAACTTTTTTCAACAGACCAAAGGGAATCATTAAACATGATCCAAATTTGGCTGTAGGAGGTTTGAACTGGCTACAGTATGGAAAGCATGCAGAAATTGGTTAAAAGCAAAACAAACAGGAATTTTAAACAGATACATGGAGTTAGAATTATTCTTGGTCAGTCCCTGCAAAAATCCTTTGTTGACCTATAGAAGACATGTACTTACATGATTAATTCCAATTTGTTTCTTAAAGAGTTTTTGAAACTGTCTCCACAGAATTTTTATAAAATTGATTAAGGGAAAAAATAAATTTCAACTAGGCTTGCAGCACAATCAGCAGCAATCATTAAGCCAGCTTGCCCTTTGGTCCACTTCCTTGTAGAAGTCACTGCTTGTTACACCAGGTTCATGGAATCCTTGTCAGAAGTTTCTTTGTTTCTTTCTGTTCTATAAATAAAGTCTAAGAAATTGAGAGATGATAAGTTTTCCACTTGAGTTTCTCCTTTAAGTTCTGCAAACCAGTAAATTACCTCCATCACCTGATCTGAAGGGTCCAGCAAGGAGCTGACTCATGGAAGAATATAGTTTCTACATCCGGATGATTTTATCCTCATTACCCCAATCAATCAACGACCCCAGTTCTCCAGCTCTTCACTCTCTATGATCCTCTTAACAACCTAGGCCAGAACCCCTCACAGAGACAAATTTGAGGCTTGCGAATTGCAAAAATCAGGAAATAAAAATATTAAAGGATTATACATATATTTGTTTAGTTCCTTTCCTGCCATATAGTTCCATCACTCACATTTTAAGCAGGCATTTATTCTCTATATTAGGTTCTTCTTATGGTAATCACTATTCTAAAAAATAAACCTCAAAATAGAAATACTTTGTTCTCATCGGATCAGAAAAAAATAAATTAAAGCTAGTCAGAGCCTTTCTCCATCTTTGGTGGATAAAAATGGTGAAGAGAAGAGGTCCTCAAGGTCTTATTTAATTCTTTCAATATCATTATATGTCTCTTTTACCCACACCGCCCCACAGCTTCTTATCTTGCCTTTCATGGAAACCACAGGTAATGGGTAGTAATCTTTCTCCAACGCCATTTACTCCATAAAGTTTTCTTAAAGCATTCAGTCCATACACAACTTTCCTTTCCTCTGTAGTGACCTCAAAATATATTTTGTATGTTTTCCTGTATTCTATTATATATATTATGATATATAAACATATTAATAAATATAGCATATTAAAACAAATATATAATATAGAATATACATATATTAACACATTAATACTATATATTTATATATAATATATAGACCTTGAAGAATTTTTATATATTATATATATACAAAATAGGATACAGGAAAACATATATACATATATATATATAAAATATGTTTTACTATATCATACTTTATATGGTATTCTGTTCTATTTGTAATTGCTGTTTGCCCAAACAAGAAAAAGTTCTTTTAGACTAAAAACTATGCCTTATATTACTTTAATGTCAGCATTGCATCTAATATAGATTTGAGCACACACTAGGTCAACAATAATATACTGCTTATTAGCTCCATAGTGGGATATAGCTTAGACCATTAGCATTTAGTAAAGATTATATAATTCTACCTGATCTCTGTTTTATATTAGAATATCAAAGAATAAAAGCTTAATGAAATTTTCCCAGTCCAATCCAAAATCTTGCAAGACATTTGAAATCCATAAATGGCATCATTTTCTTGGATAGACGTACATTTTGTGGCAATAAAGGAGATACTGAGAATGTTTTCCATCTGATGATAACTTGAGAAAGCAGCACACATGCAAAATCAAATATACGTGAAGTTGATAGATCATTAAATGGAAAATGTGCTTTTTTAAAATCATAGAATTTCTATTAACAGTGAACAAAAATCTCTTTGAATAAGCCACATAGACACTATTTTTTAAAAAATTATCTTGGTTAGTTCAATTTTTCAACTAAAGTTTCTCTCTCCCTTGTGCATTTTGCAACCTTTTGGCAGCTTTATTGTTGAAAAGCTAAGGTACATTCGTAATTGCACCACAGTAACATGCATTTATCATTGGCAAAGGTTCCGTACTATAAATGAATTACTGTAATAGATGTGTCATGAAATAGCATCTTATTATCCTCCTCTTCTTCTCCTTACTCCACCAAGTGGGTCAAAGTCGATAACTAGTGTTGCTTTAAAGTGATATTTTTGAACAAATTAAAGAGATGGCGTGAGCTTTAAAGCTTTAGCTTTGCAATGCTTTAAAATGATCAACACTTTTTATTATGGTTGTGGCTCTACATTCTTAAAACTCTTCTTGCTCTGCTTTTTTTGCTCATACTGGAAAGTTGTTGGTTTTAATACTGGAACTTAGGTTGTTCTCAATCAACAAAATGTGATTGAGAATTTATCATATTTGATGTTTCTGTCAAAAATGGAAATAAATACCATCTGTAACCTTGAAGAATTCATAATCTATCAAGGAGATAAAACATATCGATTTAAAATATGTATCGTATAGTCAGTAAGAATTATACACATGTAAAAAGAAGATCTGTTCAGAGGAGAGACAGTTAAATTGATACAAAAAATTAGCTTTATCACACCACTGCTCTCCGGCCTGGGCGACAGAGTGAGACTCAGTCTAAAAAAATAAAAAATAAAAAAAGTTAGCTTTGAGTATGAATAAATGAATGTTTAATGTAGATTGTAAGATTTCCAGTTGGTTTTAGTCAGATGTATTTGGGAATTTTGAGAAAGAAAAATTCCCTCCCTCCTTCAAAAAGCTTTGGCAAGATATTAGAGTAAAACTATGTTTTGGCTATATGGTGTATTGATAACTGCCATTTCTGTTTTTTGGGTAGCTAAAAGAAAGTGATTAGAAATGTACAAGTATAGGGGTCTGTTACCAGGTTACTTTAGCTCCTCTATTGAACCCTAAAGAAGGCAGTGCATAGTCTGTGAGCACAGAGAAGTTGTCCCCAAACAACATATAGTACCAAGTAAACACAGCCTAACCACTGGATCTACACACATAATCAACGGAAGAACTAATGGCAGGTATCTGATCTACTGGCACAATGACATTTGGGGGGAAAATTCCCATGACAATCTCATGTCATTATTTAAATGAGGACAAAGGTGACATGCTACTCACATGTAGAAAGAGAAGTTGTTACAAGGAATGACATTATTGAGATCCCCAAATTCTCACACAACATTAAGCAAGAAAAAATATTAATTTCTTGTCTTGTGTGTATAAAACAGCCAACATTTAACTGAGAGTTGGCTTAACAATATTCAAACTTTGGATATTTAATTGAGCCAAGAGCTATGTAGATCAAACTCATCTTTATAAGGACACTGTTAATTTAGATGTTACTAGAAGTATAGAAACTAGGGTATGCCAAATGATATTTTGCTTTATCTTTGCAGTGTGGCTAATCTATACTAGGGCTATACTACAAAACCAAATATCTCAAGTGAGGATGAGTATTATAGTAAGCAAGGAAAGCATCTATAGTCAAAGCAAATGAGATTTTTGTGCATGAAATTCAGGCAAAGTATTTGCTTTCACTCATTTGATCCAAGTAATTGAGAATGACTAGAAACAACACATGGGGACCTCTATTTTAAAAAGAATTTGTGGCAGAACAAAGAGATGCTTATATATCACCTGTCGCTTTGGGTTTCCTGCGTTTTGTTACTAACAGAAAGGGCAACATGAGTTCTTCAGTTTCATTTATCCAAAGTTTGGTTTTGCTTTTTCCTTTTGCTCTCAAGAGAACACCCAGTTTCTACGTACCCAGATATCTACTGAATCTTATTTGACAGTTCTAGAAACTCACATCACTTTCTATTGAACCAAAAATAATAATATTACACTTCAGTCTAAATCCCTCCTCCAACTCACCAAGTATATTTTCATATGCAAGAATATGAGGATTTTTAAACTGGCAAATTGGAGAAACTAATTCTAAAATATTGAAAAATATATTAATGTGTAACATGGGACTTTAAATTCAATTTTATGTGAAAATATGCTTGGTCAAAAGTTGTGTCATTTGGTCTTAACCTTTTCTTATTCTCCCTCCTCGTCCATCCGAAACATACACACATACATACACACTTAAACACCTCATAAACACTAGCCAGTTTTTGTGCTTCATAGGCAATGTGAGTAAGATTGAAGGATTAAAATTAATATTTACTTTAAAACTTGTGCTTATCACCTGAAACATTATATTTATTTCTCTCAATTATTTTTCTCAAATAAATTCACTGGAAAATATTTGGATTAACAAAGAACCAGGGTAACTATTGCCTGTAAAATATATTCATGATTGCTGAAATTGCCTGGAGTTATTTACATACCTGTTGCATCTTTGCATATTCTCTGTCTACTAAAGTCCACCACTGTCATAAATATGGCAAGCCTATTTTCCAATCCCTTATTTTGTGCTAAATTTTCATGTATGCCTCCAAGTGGATGAAATAAAGCCATTCCTATTAAAATTTAGCTTTAGGACTTTTACATAGATCTTTGCTCATTAAGCATTTCCCTCTTTTTCTTTACCCAGCAGGCAGTTGTTGGAGTTCTTGGGTAGACCTAAATTTGTCACAGATGTCTCAGTAAAGTTATTCATCGTAAGAATTCTGGTAACTTAATAAGAAGCTACTAACTTGGAAGGTCTTACTCTACAGCAAAATTTCCTTTCTGCATGAAAATAGTTTCAATACTAAATCCTATAAAAACAATTACAAGGGGTGAAGGATGGAGAATGAAAAAAAAAATAGCAAAAGGAGGACAGGAGGATTAGAGTTTATTTTTTTTGTCAGATACGGCTGAAGAGTTATCCAATTAAATAATTCACCCTTTCCTCTACCAGCTTGCTAAAATGTTCAAGAGGTGACAATATTTCCAGTTCTCCTTTTACTAAAAAAAAAAAAAAAAAAAAAAAAAAAGATTAGTTTGTATGCTGAAATCTGTAATTAACTAGAGACTTTAGGAAAGAAAAGCAAATTTTAACAACCGAAGGGAAGCCAGAACTAAAGCATTGACAAATGAGCACAAAGACTCAAAAGTACAACCAAGTAGTTTCAATGTATCCAGATGCCCTTTGGGTCTTACTTGACAATCCCAGGAACACATGTCACTTTCTATTATGCACACAGATAGAAACAGCTTAAAACTTCCACTGTTCTTTTTGCAATGTCAAGTAAAAATACAGTGTCTGTGGCTGAAAAGGCTCAGTGCTCATCTGGCAGGTCACATGAGAGAAAAAGAGAAGGGAGAATAAAGTAAAAACAACAACCACAACAAAAGACAACTGGAAAAGGAGTAACATTTCAGATGACAGTAGTGTATAGTAATAGTTTATGGTGTGTTTATCTCTCTGAGTAACAACTTTAACATATGTCATTCCTGATCTCCAATGTCATTCCTGATCTCAGGCAATAGTGAAATGAGTAGCAGAAAAAAAAAAAAAATTGTTTTATTCAGCAGAGTAAAGGTACAGTCATTTAATGGAAAACGCTTCCAATGGGAATCTCCTTTTTTAGTGTTTTTAAATTTTTTTTTTTGTATTTTACTTTAAGTTCCACGATACGTGTGCAAAACAAAAGTTAAAAATTTGCTATTGTTGATAATAGTAGATGTGAAATTATTCACCCTCATTTATATAGGACTACAGGGGAAAGGGGGTGGTAAGATAAAGCGGGTGACAGTAGAAAGAGTCAGAACCAGGAAAGATCAGGCAGCCACGTGGATGGCGCCAGACCACTCAGATTTATACTGTGGCAGTGACATGTCAGGGCAGTAAAGTAATTGTCCAAACTTCGTGTTTGCTTTTCACTATTAAGCTAATTGGGAACATGTTTTGACTTCCATATTTGGTGAAGAATGCCAAATAATAGTATGAGCTTAGATTCTTGAAAAATAGGTACTTCCGGTAGTATTCTGTAATTAATGTTCAAGCTACTTTATGCTTAATTTGGTACCTCCTCTCAGGGGTCTTGAATGCTATATATTAAACTCAGGTGTTTTTAAAAATGCTTAAATGAATGCCCCATGCCAGAGTCTTCTTTAGTTGGTCTGAAGTGTGACCCAGGCACCAGCATGTTTTAAAAACAATTCAGGTGAGTCTAATATAAAGTCAGGGATGCGAACCACTCTATCTAGCCAATGTTTCTTGAAGCGCAGTCTAGATGGATCACCTCCGCCAGAATCACATACAATCCATGTTCAAAATGTAGATGATTATATACTACTCAACACCTACTGAGCCAGAATCTATAAGCTCCCGTGTGGGTTTTACAGAGTACCCTTGCTATCATGCCAGTATAATTCACCATTCATTTGACAGGCTCTCCAAGTTAAGATGGTACCCATCTGATATTTTGCAATAGCCATTTTCTGACTTATGTGATTTTTCTGCAGCACAATTACCACTTGGACAGGGAAATAAATAATATATATGTGTATGTGCTGTTGGGGATATATACACTTATGTATATATAATGTATGTATATAAGATTATATATATACATACTATGTGGATATTTTATTATATATAGTTATACATAAATATATGTATATATGTTATACATGTATATGTAATGTAGACACTACTGGAGATATATAAATACATATGTACATACAAACACACACACTCACACACACGACACTGTCTATATCCCTTAATAGAAATATTCTTTGCTCTGGCTTGGAAAGCCTTCTCTTTCTTACCCTCATGTTCACGGACCAGAGGAGGATTATCTATGGCTGTATAAAGTATTATGGGAAAGGCTAAAATGAGTGGCTCTGCAAATTCAAATTCTAATGCTTTCTGTCTAATCCTTAGAAAGAGAAAAACCCAGAGACATTGAAAATATATTTTGAGTACTACTTACGAATCATGATTATATATATTTTATAGCCCTGTTGTTATTGAAAACTGTTCTTGAAATTCAGAGACTGACAGTCTGTCGAATGCAGAAAACCTATTAAAAAGCAATCTGAAATGCATTTCAGGTGAAATCACTTTTTACCAAAGTGCAGATCATTTCATTTATTCTAAAGGCATATAATTAGAAAGAATAATAAATTGGTATTTTTTTATTTTTACAATATAGCACAAATACATACGTTTTTATTCTAGCTTCAGCATGTGTATAGTCTTGAAAAAGTCCATCTCAGAGAGAATAATTTCTTTTTCCATTTGCATGGACTTCTACAATATATATACTCAAAATTTAAAAAATGTATTTTCAAGTGAAAAAAGAAGCATTAAAAAAAACAGATGGTATTATTTATTTTGGCCTTATCTGCATGTCAGAAAATTAAAACTTTTTAAATTGTGATACATTACACATTACTGTATAAAATTTGATTATCAGAGGCAAAATTCATATTTGTACTGCTTAAAATACAGAAGACAAATTTTCTCATTTAGAAAAATTAATTTTGTTAGGGCTTGGCCAGAATGGAATAAAAATTTCATGTTGAATACATACTAATTCAATTTTTACTGAATAATTTTAAAAGCATTAATTGGAAACATCTATCTACTAAACTAACAAAAGGTCATTTATTTGGTCAATGTTTTCTTAACACTCATTTACTGAAAGAAGTTACTTTTTAATTCCTAAATCTTAAATATTAGAAAGGAAAAGTACTTTTATATGGCGTATTTTAAATAAGCCTGTTCACTTGGGGAATGGATTTAGGAAAATAAATTTTATTCCTGAGTAAATTTAGGTTCATTCAAAATAGTTCATATAATATTTTTAAATGTTATCTAATAAAGTCAGTGGTGTCCAGAAAGCCAACTACAAAAGCTCAAAGATAGAATTTCTCTTATTGTTCCAGTAACTAGACAATGCATAATACAAGTCCTAATCTTTTTTAGTTTTTCAGCCCTAATCTGTTTTTGATATTATCAAAATGCAAAGGAATTAAAATATAGCAATGAAAAATGATAAATAGCTTTATATGTGGCAATATATAGGTAGCATTCAAAAGGATAATGTAGAATTGCTGTTACACAATGTTTTGAAGGTAGAATACAACATTTGAGGAAAAATTCACTCAAAAATGTTTGGCATTTGAGAAATGCTAGTTAATAAACCTATTTTAAATAAAAGTAAATAGCAAAAAACTTAATAATGAATGTTCTCACCCAGTAGGTCATAAGCTATGTAAAGGTGGGAACAGAATTGTTTACAAGAGCAAATGCAATACTGTGAACATAGTAGAGGTTAAAAGGGTAGCTACTAAATGATTAACTTAAAAAGTAAATGCACTGTACATTTGAGGCAGATGTTAACTCCATTGTAATATTTTTTATAAAACGTTTCACTCTTTCATTTACTTACATGACAGAAGAAAAATGTGTGTGATGAGAAGTTAGTTGACCTGTGTAGAGGCAAGTCAAAGCATTTATCTTAGACTGTATCTTCACACAGCAGACCCGTTGAAAATGTAAGTTTAAATAAATTAAGCAATTGCAGTCCATCTATACTTCTAAGCAGAATGACAGAGATACTTCTCTGACCTCACTACTAAGCAAAAGGAAAGTTCTGGCTAGACTAATGTGTCTCCTCCACGTGCAAAGACAGAAGTTTAACCTTAACTTTGTGATCCACTGGTAAAATCTTTGCAATTTATTTTGTCTTTTCACTTATTTTTTTCATGTGTGTGGCTCGTTGGCTGAAATATCTGTTAATTATCTGTTATAACTTAAAATCCACTACACAACATGCTAATGTAAAATGTTTCATGAAAACTTTTTATGGAATGTATATAGCAACTTTGTTAAGAAGTGAATGGTAAACCAGAATACACAAATTAACATTTCTTTCGAAAGAGCCAGTGACAATGATGAAGTGTGCTAAGTATCAATTCAAATCTGCTATAGAGAATGGTCTGTACAGATAAACATTACGTTTTCATGCATGCTGAAGACAGATTAATGACTAGTTTGAGCCATATAAGGCTTGAGTTTGCAGAGTTTTGAATCCCAGCAAATACCACTAATTAATCATGTAAACTGATAACAACTCTGCCTCCATCTACTCTTTGGTGAATTAAATCTAATGACATTTCACAGGGTTATTAATTGAGATGATACCTATAAAGTGCCTAGCATTCAGCAGGCATTCAAATTTTTGTAGCTTCCCTTTACCTTAACTTACTTAACATTAACACAGCACAAACATTTAATTCAGAGCAAAAGAATCAGTCATTTTGTTTTCTTTTCTCTTAGTACATTAATAAATGAACTAGGAATGTACAAAAGATAAACATCTTCAAAATACTATCCCTAAAGTACTAAGTATTTGAAATAAAAGCTGTTAAAGTGGTATGTTTTCAAAATCTGGGGTCAAATCATCAACTAGTGGGGCCAGTTGTGAAAAACCTATTTAAAAAACAAAATGCATGCAATGGCATATATGTAGTATAGTTAACATTAGAACATATATTTTTAACAACTGTTTTATTAAATATTTAAGACAGTTTGAAAACTTTCCTTATCTAAACTTTAAAATAAAATTTCACAAAATAAAAAATAAAAACTACTGAAATACATTTTTGTTAGACTTTTCCTGAATCTATATCACATTAAATAAAATACTAATTTCTTAAAAAACTTCTTCATTAGTTCAAAGCAATTGAACAAAAGGTTGTTCTTATATAATTAAAATTTAGGATTCTAGAATAATTTACAAGAACATTTTTTCATAAGTTCACATATACTAATTTCAACAAATTATTGCTTAGGGTGAGTATTATTTAATCTTCTTTAAAGAATATATAATTAACTTAAAATTAACACATTGTGAGATATCGATAGTATGCTGAAACCATTTTAGAAAACTTGAACTACTTTTTCATAAGTAGATTAAAGTATTCCTGCAACTTACTAATACTACTAAATTGTTCAAACAGCTTTTCTTAAGGATAAATTCCATCTCAATTTATATTACAATTATTAGAGTTTAAACTCTATTATTTGATTATAATTTCAAAATGTAACATATTTCTGTAAAACACAATTGAGCACTAGGAAATCAAACAATAAAAATTATACTAAGTATCGTAAAAGTTTTGAGAACTAGTGTACAAAAATAGTTGTATAATATTATGTATACCTAAAAATGATTTACTTCCCTCTCTGTAGCAAGGAATTATTTTTCCTGTTGCCCTCTTTCCCCCGGTTCATTATTTCTTTTTCTTTTTCATTTATTGTGATATGAATTCATTCCTTCAGGCCATTTTCATCTCTGTATTCCTTTCCCTCACTAAGTCCCTTGTGAAATAAAAGATGCTCAATAAATATTTCTTTAAGTATAGTTATATATTGTATCAATATATAGCTATTAGTGTCAAATGATAATTTAGCTATGATCTCTGATAATGAAAAAAATCAGTTGTAAGAATTAGTTTTCATTATATGTGCTTTTACTACTTCTTTATTAGGTGTACACGGTTACTTCATGAGAGTACCCAGGAGAATAAGCAAGCTATTTTAGGTTCTCCAACTTATTAGAAAAGAATTCCTTAAAATTCTAATTGCCAGTAGATTTTAATTAAATGTATTACTGTAAACTTCCTTAGGGATTCCTTTACTGCATCTAATCCAGTAGTACTAAAATTGCATTGTTTTTCAAAACTTAGTCTGCATAGATTTATAGACATTTTATCAAATATTATTTTTACTGATTTAGATGCACACAATTATCTGCATTCTGACCATCTGTTACCACAGACAGAATTTATCAGATAAATTTGTGTTGAAAATTAAGCAAATTATCAGTACTTTAAGGTTATGTTTAAACAATGTTCAGTAAAAGACAGGAAATATAATTAATAAACTAATGAATTAAATTCTTTATCCCAATATTTGATTACTTATACCCACCAAATTGAATCATAACATTTCATCCAGTTGTTTAACATCCTGCAAATTAGAAATGCAAAAGTTAACAAACAATGTAATTATTGTAAATATATTTAATTGTGTATTTTGATGCTGGTCTAGTATTTGGAAAATCTCTGACTAATGCAATGGATAGAGATATTATCAACATATATTTATATTTTAGTGGGGAATGATGTTGTGATAGATGTAGGTTATCATATTGGCTCCCAAAATAACAACATTGTGATTTTATTTTATTTTTTTAGAGACAGGTTCTCACTTTGTCACCCAGGCTGGAGTAAAGTGATCATAGCTCACTAGAGCACTGAACTTTTGGACTTCAATGATTCTCCCACCTCGGCCTCCCCAGTAGCTGGGACAATAGGTACACACTACCATGCCTGGCTAAGTTTTCATTTTTATTTTCATAGAAATGGGGTCTCAATATGTTGCCCAGGCTGGTCTCCAATGCCTGGGCTCAAGCGACCCTCCCACCCTCGACCTCCCAAAGTGCTGGGATTACAGGCATGAGCCACTGTGCCCAGCCCCATTTTGAAGTTTTAAATAGCTCATGTTGCTACCTGAGCCCCAGTTTTCTCATCAGAATATTAGGGCTAACAACATTTATTATGTTTTTGTGATAAGTCAAATAAAACAAAATGTGTAACAGTTCTTTGAGAAAGCAATGCATTTTATCAATACATGGCATCATCTTAATAATACCCTCACAAGATATTATAGTTATAATATTTGTAAATAATACTATCACAAAAATCTCAGTCCTATGATATAATTGTTCTGGAGACTATATAAACTAATGTGAGTTTATGACCCAACTAAAATACATGTTATTGAAACTCAAGAATAGACCTAGTATTGTACATATTAGCCTTAGAGGCTGAGATTGTATATTTTAGAAACTTCAAAGATTATAGAAAAATTTTAAGAAAAAAATGTGTAAAAATGGAGAAATCTTTTTATTTACAAGTTACCTGGAAATGTTTAATACTCGATGTGATAAATAATGTTGCCTTTTCTAATTGAAACTACTTGTTTTGTACATATATTGGCGCAGCAAATTGCTATGGCTGGAGGTTGGACACTTTCAACAGTTTGTTATTTCATGCATATATATAACTTGTAAAACTGACAAAAAAGAAAAGATAAAACTCTAAGTAGAAAATAGAATTTTATAACTACATTTTACAGATTATTCCAAGAGATATCATTGGTTATTTTATTATTTTGAAAATATTACTTATTTAAACAACTAAAAAAACCGGTAAAGCCTGATATAGTTTCAACATTAGAAAGAATAAATTATTGAAAAATATGTAGAACAAAAACACCATCTTAATGCCACTGATACCACTATACTGTTGAACAAGTATTATATGAGGTATTGAACATTGCACATAATTATACAGTTGGAATTTGAGATTGTAGATAAACCAGTTGTTCAAGGCCACTAAAATACTGAAAAAGGATTATGATTATTAACAGTGGGGAGGAAAATACAACTATAAAAGCCCTTCAAACTCAAATCTGGAAATGGTAATTTTACTCAAAAATATACCACAACTACTAAGAGGTTTTAGTAATTCATGACACAAAGCAAGACATCCACCTATAATTTTTTCTTATCTATTACATAGATTCAGTGGTGACATAGCACATATTTGGGACCTGCATTGCAGTGTGATATTTATTACTGTTATGTTTTAGAAGTTACCCATTTAATTAAGGATTTTGTAAATGTGATATGTAGTAACTGGATTTTATCACTTCTGATAAGTGGAAAAAGTTTAGATTTTATACTATTACCATGCCTATTCACATCATGTAAAATATTTAAAATTCATGTATTTTAATTGAATGAAGTGCTGAAAAATTTAGATATGACTAATAGGTATTACTTGCTTATATGATAAAATTCAATTTTAGGTGGTACTTTGTAGATTAGGAAATAGCTCTTCTTTTCTACTAATTTAAAATAATTCTATGGCTCTGATTTCTAAAATGTCTAATTATTTTCACTATTCAGTGAGTACTGTTAGAATATATTTCTTTCAATGATTTGTAAGATTTGGAGGAGTGAAAAACCTCCTCAGGAAAATAAGAAGTGATTTACAAACATTTGGCTATGTAAAGTAGTTGCATTGTTATTTTATACTGGTAAACTTAAAATATGC
This sequence comes from Theropithecus gelada, assembly GCF_003255815.1. Classification (NCBI taxonomy): domain Eukaryota; kingdom Metazoa; phylum Chordata; class Mammalia; order Primates; family Cercopithecidae; genus Theropithecus; species Theropithecus gelada. The sequence goes on along the minus strand of NC_037679.1, from coordinate 31,759,720 downwards.
TAATTTTGAAGCATCTAAGCAATGTTTGGAAAGCTGGCCTACTGGGTGAGAATACCATTTAAAAACATTTGTGTTACATAACACACAGCCATGAAAATGGCTATTCAAAATTCCCGGGTAGAACACAGTTGTCAGTGCCAAAAGAAAAGCTTTGCATGTTAACACAAGAAAAGGAACTTTTCATCTTAAGGGATGGCACAACTGGCATAAAAGGTCATTAAATGCTAATAGACCCACTTGAGGTATGCTTGCTTAATGGAGGATTAGAACAAAACAGACTTAAAAACCAACACTCAGAGAATTTTTAACTCTCTGAACTATTCAACATAAGGTAGGAAAACAAGATGGAAAATAAATTGTTTTTCAGCACTAATAATTGTAAGTTTACATAATTGTTTCATGCAAAAGGAACTCTGACAAAAATGATGGCAGAATGTATATGTAAGGCTGTCACAGGAGAACTGGAAGAGTGGTTAGTTTATACAAAAATTTTGTTTGTATTCATCTTCATGTAGTAGAATAGACCACTGTTCAAGAAGTAGATGAAAAATTCATAACAGTTGAGAAATTTAGTCAGGACATAGAAAGAATAATGTTGAGATAAATTCTTTGAAGCCTTTTGCAACTGTCCTTAAGTATATAAAAAGAGATAAATTTTCTTTGATCTGAAGACATTCTTTGTACATGTGCAGTGTACAACATACTATATACATATGGGGCTTCCCTATGTACATATACATATGTATACACTATCTATATGCCTTTTAAAATGTATACACAGCTTTAACTCAAAGAAAATGAGTTAGCAACACAGTAATCATTGCCAGACAATCCAAGTGCTGAAATAAGTGATGTTCATCACTTCAAGGGCTATTTTACTTCTCACATTGCCCAAAATTGAGAATATCATTTCTGTTTTTAGTTTTTCTTTCATTGCAACACTGATTGTCATATATAATCTTTGTGCTTTTGCATAATGCCCATCCTGGATGTAACATATATTCACACACAACATTGGACATTTGAAATAAGCATGCTGGAACACAGGCAGGACCATATATCCATGCAGAGAATATTCTGAATATGTTTTTCCAAATTGACTGTAACATCAACATGCATCACTATCATATTTGGTCCTGTACAGCAAGGAATGTACAGCTGAAGCAATCATGGCTAGTTTCACTTGCAAGAGTTTCTTTAGAGAGGAACACCCAGTAGAGAAACAGAACAGAATGAATGAAAAAAAAAAAAAAAAATCCCCCAAAACTAAAAGCCAAAAACTAAAGAAAAAAAAAAAAAATTCCTCCCACATGTTAACACTGAAAATCTGGCCATTTTCCATGTAGTACATTTTCCTCATTCCACAAAAAACGTGTCTTCTCATAAAATTCTGAGTTGAATTGTTTATAAGATACATATATTAGTGTCTTAGAACTTTTCCTAACCATTGGAAAAGCTCATCTTGGTAAAGCATTTTCCAGCGTACATTGGCTTCGACAGTTTCCACAGCTCGTGAGAAAGAAGCAGCAGCTACCCCATCATAGTTCTTCATGAAGTTCTTGAGCTGGAAAAAGAAATTTTTGAATGGTAAATCTGCCTGTCTTAAAATGAACTCATGTCCAACATACATGAACAAGAATTTATTTAAAAAATAAAAAAACCCAATATATTTGAAACAAAATGCCACAACCACTATAGAAGACATATTTAATACTGTGGAGTGAGTTTGGTAACGAAATGAAATATGACAGATTATGTCAATTAGTTATGAAGTAATTGATTTTGGAACAGAAAAAGAAGAGTGGACATTACAACTTAAATAGCTCCAAATTCAGCTTCATGTTTCACAATTAGATATTAAAACAGACATTTAATTGATTATTTTAAAAGCAGTTGATGGGATTGTGGCAAGGACTAGTTCTAACTTCAATGCGTATACAATGCACCAAGTAGCCTTAAACACTGAATATAAGGATTAAAGTTCACATTTTGTCAGTAGAAAGAAAATTATTTTTCATCTTCTCCAAATGAATGATATTGGGCTTGACATTATCTTTGATGTCAAGGAATAACCAAAGTATTGTCTGGTGGAAAAAAAGCAATGGTGCTATGAAAACTGGATGATTAATGACATGGCAATCACCTGTGTAACTAGATTTTGAAATAATAAAGGAGGGATATGGTCTTATTTAGCTAGAGAATCTGAGCATTTAAGTTACAAGTTTTAAATGTTTTGCCATATTTTTGACATAAAATTTTATTTAGAGAGTTCACATACTCTGGAAATACTCCAAGATTTTACTTCAAGATTAAATACCAGGAGTTTTTCCTTTCTGTTTGATATATCTTAAGAAGCTGGCAACAAACTAACAATTGTGATGCTAATAGACAAATGTGAAAAATCAACTTGCAACACAGAAACATTATGTGGTGTAATTAGTGTGGGGTGTGATTCATCATATGGTGGGCGCCACATGGAGGATATGCCAGGAGAGAAATGCAGTGTATCAAGATTGGCTCAGGGGCAGGCAGAAATGGTGGTGGAGGATGGAGTTAAAATGCAGTAATAACTTTCTGAATTATTTTAGAAATTAGTTCATGGGTAGCTTAGTTTATTTATAAGCGTTACTTTGATTACATGATACTGATGGGTTTTCTCAGAGTTTTTACTCTGCTTTCCTACAAAGCCCTTTGCCCAGCAGCATTAGCAACAGATAACTGTATCTCAGAGGTATATCCTTTAGAAGATTTCAAAAACACCGTGATTTTATAACAAACATGTAAAATAGGCAATGTATTACAAAGAATTATGGGTGTTGTCCTTAAAACTGATATGGCATTTGACCAAATTACATATATTAAGAAAAAAGGAAGAAGCAAAGGGATTGGAGTTAATAAATATTAATAAATATTACAGGCATTGTGCCATGGCAATAGAAATATAGATACACATATATATAAAGGGGAAGTCTAATGGAAGTACTTGACTCATAATTTTAAACTTTATCTGATTAACATAAGAATACATTTGTACTTATATATTTATGTTCAGATTCATCCAGTCTATATGCTTAAAGCAAAAAGTAATACATTTTGATTCATTTTGAATTTTGTTTTGTTATAAAATATGATATTGTAATGGCATTATTTACATGTTATAGGTCAATCATAAAAAAATGCTTATACTCCTTTTAAAGTATATTCTGAATTATTACATTTTTTCCTAGGCAGTCACTGAATACACCAGAGAGTCATAAATGACCCTTTAGCAACTTTAACTCTGTGGAGCATGCTCTTGGTTTCCTTATGAGATGGTAAGCCAGCCTAAACACATGAAGTAAAACTCTTAAGTCCTTCTCAAGGGCAAACTATGGGTTTGACTATGAACGTTTATTGACAGAAGGAGAGTAGGTTGGATTATCCTGCAAAATAACTCTCAATAGAAAATGTGAACTGGTGTGTCTCCAGAGATTCACTTCTTAAATCATGATTTAAGTGCGGTAAATACTCCCCTTGTGGGCTCAGAGAGTCTGAGGTGCCTCATATGCATCTTAAGAGGAACTTATTCATCAGAACACATCTGGCCTTCTTTCCACAGTTGCCATTAATTGATCTTATGCCTTGTAATTCTCCATAGCTCTGATATCCAACATGTGGTTGGAATTGCCTCTGACTGGCCCTAGTGCACACTCACAGTGCCTTGCAAACCCCTGCCTCACTTTAGAGGGCTTGGGGTAAAAGAAAGGCGGTTAGCTTTCTAGTTTGCTTCTTTCTTTCACTCTCTGGTAGGATTTATGCTGCCATTTGTGGGCAAAGGATTACCCAGGTGCCAAGGCAAGAGACTGAAGGCATAAACTTTAGCAGTATAATAAAGAAAATAGTTAGAATAAAGAATAGTTATAACACAAATTAGATATAGAAATGATCATGGACAATTATCAATCATTAGTATAAACATTATTAATCATTAGCTTTTAATATTACTCTTTGTTGCATTACTAATATAACCTAGGAATAACAGGCAAGTATAGGGTCAGGTGCCGAAGGGACATTGTGAGAAGTGACCTAGAAGGCAAGAGGTAAGCCTTCTATCATGCCCACATAAGAGCCGCTTGAGGGCTCCTTGGTCAAGTGGTAATGCCAGTGCCTGGGAAGGCACCGTTACTTAGCAGACTGCAAAAGGGAGTCTCCTTTCCTTGGAGGAGTCAGGGAACACTCTGCTCCACCAGCTTCTTGTGGGAGGCTGGCTATTATCCAGGCCTGCCCGCAGTCATCTGGAGGCTTAAACCCCTCCCTGTGGTGCCGTGCTTCAATGGTCATGCTCCGTGTCCACTTTCATGTTCCTGCCATACTCCCGGTTCCTCTTTGAAGTTCGTAGTAGATAGTGGTGGAAGAAATAGTGAAAGTCTTTGATCTTTCTTATAAGTGCAGAGAAGAAAACGCTGACATATGCTGCCTTCCCTCTCTGCTTTGGCTACCTAAAAGGGAAGGGCCCCCTGTCCCATGATCACGTGATTGCTTGACCTTATCAATCACTTGGATGACTCACCCTCCTTACCCTGCCCCCTTGTCTTGTATACAATAAATATCAGCACGCCCAGCCATTGGGAAGGGGGCGGGTGTCTTGATGGGAGTGGTCCCCTGGGCCCAGCTGTTTTCTCCTTATCTCTTTGTCTTGTGTCTTTATTTCTTACAGTCTCTGCAAATGGGGAGAATACCTGCTAAGTCCCGTAGAGCTGGACCCTACATCATTAGTGTTTTGTTTGTTTGTTTTCTAACTATACCATGATACGCTTTTATTTTAAAATGTTGCAAGTTTAGGCACTTTTATAAAATAACATTTAGTAAAATGGCAATGTTGTTTGTGTTCCCTATCTTTTTAGCACAAAACTTTGAAGCATGTTTGTTAATTTTTCTATTAAAAAGATTTTAGCATTAAAATTTCCTCTTATTTCAGGGTATCCTAAGATAAATTATTTTTAGAGTAGATTGTAAAACATAATATACTCTTAGTAACTATGTAAATGAATAGAATTAACTATTGCCCTATTATAAAGTTAATATCTTCAATATTAAAACTGTAAATGTGATGCCTTCGATGCACAGGATCTATGCTCCTCCACAACAGTGAGGTATGTTAGGTTTAAAACGCAGAAAAATGGGCATGTGAAAAGATTGGTTAATGGTCATTAATGTGGAAAAATGGCAAGGGCCTCTGAGGTTCCAGAAGATTGTCTCCATTAGTTTAAAATCAAATAAATGACAGATTGCTTTATGGAGCAATATTGTTCCAATTGCCAGAGCCATTCAATTAAAATTAAAAGGAAACTCCAGTTTCAGGTACTAGAATACTGTTTTTGGGAGAAAACCATGGAACAATGTAAGTGTCTTTACTGAATCCACCTAAAGCTGATGAGGATCATTAAAATCTGGAATGAGTTTTCAGAATTCATAAAGATGCTGATTCCCTTTTGATCTATAAACCCTTAGAAATAAGAATATGCCATATCCACAGGGAGGACATTGGGCTTTCTGCTTATGAGGTTTATGGGTTATGGTAGAATGCAACTGCATTCTCCTCAGCCTTTTCTATTTAAGAAAGGGAGGTTATCATCAAAAAAACCAAAACCCCCACCCCATCTGACAATAGTGTTCCTCACTCTTATAGATGATGTAAGAATTAAAAAGCCCCAGGCAGCACCTGTTAAACTGCAAAGCCAGAGTAAATAACTCCAGAGTGAAGAGATTCATTCCTCATGCCACTTAGAGATTGCATTGTGACGTTAGCTGCTTTGTAGATAATGAAATAAAAGCCATAATTTAGTTTCAACTTTGAAATTATACCCTTCATCATAGGAGCACTTTGAAACATCTGAAATGGCAATTAAATAAAGTGTAAAAATTTAATAAATCAGTGAAATATGTAAGACAAAACAGTCAGTATGTGATAAAATCAATTAAATGTCTAAAATATTTTCTTTTCATGGCCTGGGTGTTACCAAGTCCAGGAAACTATGAAAGGCAGACAGAGTTAGAGGAAATAAGAAGAAAAATAGAGAAGGGATGAGAGAGAGGTAGGGAGGAGAGGAGATAAAAGAGGAGAGAAGCACAAAGAACGAAGGGAGCAAACAGGAGAGAAGAGAAGAGGGAGAGATTTCGCTTTGTGCTCACTTCAATGGCTGCAGAGGTTGTGACTAAATGAGTCTTTCATTCCCAGATTATTGAATGTGAAATCATGAAATTAAAAGTACTTCATTTAAATACAGTGAAAAATGGAAGCAATCATTAATTTAATTGTTCTTTCTTTCTGTTTTTTGTGGATATGAAAACAGTCCTTTCCATTTAGCTTCCTTTATTTAAAAAATAGTAAAATATGTTCCGGGGCGTTCAAATTTAATCCTTCAGGGTTGGGAACACACATAGCAGGGATAAAGACTGAATTTCAAATCATTACAATCAGAGACTTAGCTTAGCTTAGCTCATGGTGTGAAAGAATCCAAGTTAGTGCACGCGGGATAATCACAGGAAACTGGACAATATTAGAAGACATTAAGGATGGTGCCAGGGTTGATGCCTCTAGGGAATGGTGCTCAGTGTGATTAGCTGCGGGGCACAGCATTAAGCATTCTGTCAGTGAAAACTGAGAAAACCATCATTCTCAATGTCAAATATCAGCTATATTTTACAATGGAGAATAGGAGCACGAGAAAAGGCAATCAATGTTTGAAGCGTGATCCACTGTAATCAATTAAAAGAATCTATATTTTGCTTATTTTTTCCTTCCTCCTTAACCCTCTCCCCATTTCTCATCTCTCTATATTAGTAAGGTGACTTAATGGCAAAACAAACAAACAAAACTAGCTGGCTTAAATTTCCAAAGTAATAAACCAGAAATAACATAGTAAGGAAATGTTAAATACTCCGTAATCTGGACACCAGTCCTTAAAAATCAGGTTTATTTTCATTAATGAAATTCATTTGTGATTGTACCAAGCAGTTTTAAAACAATTTATTAATCTCAATATGTATTACCAGATATGCTCCTTTCTACACATAAGAATTTGTTTCATTTAAGAGGCTACATAGCACAAAGCAATATTATTATGTACAGTAGGTCCATTGTCTGTTTAAGGCTGACCACAAAGCAGTGAGACCCATGGTCTGTATCTCAACACCAACCTTCGTCCATTATACAAATACTGAGTCATTAACAGGATGGTTTTGTTGTTTAGTGAATCCTACAGTGGGTTAATAGAATCATTTGAGGAATATCTGATTGGATCAATGATCTCTGAAGTGGACTGTGGATCTACAGGTTTGAAAATTATTACATTCAAACATTTCTTGCAGGCCTTTAATGTTTTATACGTTAAAAGTACTCCTTGCAAATTATGAATTGAGTAGTCTTTAACGTGTGTCTGTGTGTGGGGGGGGGTTGCGGGGGGGGGGGTGTGCATGTGTAAGTAAAAGGAATGGATATGAATCTGTTGGAAAGACATGACTGAAGTAAATGCATAATTTCAAATGTTTATAAAAGAAAATAATTAGACCTTATCTTAAAATATTTACCTCTTTGAGTTCACCTTCAGTATTAAGAAATTCTGTGACACCACTGATAAGTTTGGAATTCATAAACAATGCTTCTCCGTACCTCAAAAGAAAAAAAGAGTCTTAATGTTAATGCAGGTAGTAATTACAAAAATATTACTATAAAGATTTTTTAGAGTTCTTCTCAATGGTTCCATTTGATCAATGTTGTCAGAGACGGCCAGATCTCTGAGCACTCAAGTCCATTTCTCTAGGGATTCGGGGACGGACAGACAGTTATGGCTATGGGATATCATCAATTCCCACCTAATATGGCTCACAGTGTTTCAGAGAAGTCTGAGTTGTAGCAAATTTTTTAAAGGAGCCCTCTATAACTGGATTTAGGGATTAACAGTATATTTCCAAGGCAAGGCCTGAGAACAAAATCTTTTAAAACTTTCAATCACAAAGCAACCTAGCTCACTGGAAGGGAAAATGATTCCAACAAAGGCAAGAGGAGCTGCAGGATCAACTTGGGCACTGTCAGATCCTTTGGTATGATTAGTCATAATTGACACTGGCATTTTCATATTTTATTCTTACAAACTGAGGCAAAATGCATTCTCAAAAATGCATCCTTGTATTTCATTCTTAGAAACTGAGGCAAAATGCATTCTCCAAAATGCTCTCCAAAATATTAGCTTTTTCATGGGTACATTAAAGTATAACATCTACTTGTTCATTTGGATTGCCTAATCCTTGTACCACAAACACAGTTACTTGACTTTTCACCCAAGGCAAGGAACAACTTGTGTCAGTGAATTGAAAAGAATTCTCATTTTACTGATTTGTCCCTACTATGCTAAGGATACCTATCACAGGTCATCATACTTTTAGAACTAAGGTAAGTATAATAAAAACAAGACTCTGAATTTTTAAACACAAGGATCTACACACTGTTACAAGAGGTTTTCTAATGCTTCCATAACTTGTGGGATCTTAAGTATCTAATATAAGATTTAATTTAGCTTCTGTAGAATTTAGTTCTCTCATCTATAAAATGAGAAGGCTGAACTAGATGACCACTGAGATTTGTTATAATTCTACCATTGAACTATTCCACAGGAAAAAAAAGTTAGCTAGGTAAAAGCAAGCAAATAGCTATTCAATAATAATAAAAGTGATCACTTTTAATTAGTATGTGGGTACAAAATTGTCCAACTATCCAGGCAAATAACATTTTTTTTTCTAAAGGGGTATTAGTTGCTTTTACTTATATTGTCCTGTGACGATAATAATAAGGTACAGTCTGTCCCTTGAAGGTATTATACTATCTAGTTGAAGAGTTTAACATGTAATCAAATAATTTCCATGTATTGTGGCTAAATGAGGTGGTGATAAAATTATACACAGTGCTCAGAGAGGATCTCTTTATCTGTAGGGTCTTGGAATGGCTTCTGGGAGGTAATGGCATCCAGATTGACCATGGAGTAGTTATGAGCAACAGGGAAGAATGTAATTTTAGGCAAAAGATGAACATAAACAAAGAGATGTGAAAAGACATGGTTTGTGCAGACAACTACAAGCAGTTTGATATTAACAGTGCATACAGGCCAAGACGATGGCTCATGCCTATGATCCCAGAACTTTTGGGAAGCCAAGGAAGGTGGATTGCTTGAGCCCAGGAGTTCGAGACCAGCCTGGGCAACATGGGGAAACCTTGTCTATACAAAAAATAGAAAAAAGCCAGGCGTGGTGGTGTATGTATGTAGTCCTAGCTACTCAGGAGACTGAAGTGGAAGGATCACCTGAGCTCAGGAGGTCAAGGCTGCAAAGAGCTGTGATTGCGCCACTGCACTCCAGCCTGGGTGACAGAGTGAGACCCTGTCTCAGGAAAAAAAAAAAAAAAAAAAAAAAAATTAGTCCATACACTGATACATTGTGAGCCTGGGGATTGAAGAACAAGACGCTGAGAAAATATGCAGAGGGCATATTAAGGAACTTAGATTATACATCTCACTTAGAAAGTTTTATAGAAGGGAAATATCCCATTTGCCTTTCTGAAAGATTCTTGGGATAAAGGGAAGAGGCTAAAGTGTGTTTGTGTAATTATAGAGGCAGTGAGACAGAAGGCTGTTATTTTAAGAGTACTGGGAAGAGATGAGAACCTGCACTAGGGAAGTCATCGCAAAAAAAGAGAGGAAGAATTCAACAAACTTTCGGAACTGTTCAATTGACACGACCTAAAGTCTAATTGTTATATATGACAAGAGAAAAGGGGACGCCTGTTAGACTTCCAGATGTTGGGCTTGAGCAATTGGTGGATGGCTACAAGATTTACTGCGAAAAGGAGGATAAGAGAAAAATCATGGATTGAGCTTTGCAGGCACACTCATAAAGGCAACCTCGATGGGCAATAATCCATTACAGGGAGAAAGGTAGGGACAATGTCTGAATTAGAGATACAGATTTGGGAGTAATTGAAACCATGAGAGTAGAAGACATCTAAAATCAAGAAGAACTTGTAGAGTGAGAACAAGGGTGCCTTCAACAGAGCTCCGTGAATGCCAGCATTCAAAAAATCAACAGAGGAGCAGAAGCCCATGAAGATTATGCTCCTATTTGTCAATGTAAACACCATTGTATTTTTGGATAGGATGGAGATCATGGATTCAGTGAGACAAAATAAGCATATCAGGAACCAAGCATTTTTTGGTAGGAAATAAACTATATATGCCTGTAATTGCATTGCCCTGAACTCTGACTTACAAAACCACTCTCTAAAGAAACTGTGTATTGGTAGATGTTTGATATTCTTTTAAGTTAGATGTTTGTATACATTAATTTTACCTTAAGTGTCTGACTATTCGCTCTATTATATGCACAAAAGCAAAGCAAGCTTTAATCATCCAACTATTACAAGAGCTGAGCTGAAAATATTAAAAGTCAAGTGTCTTATAGAAATATCAGTGTTTTTTCACAATGAAATACCTAAGGATAGAGTGTTTTAATATGACACAGCCATTCTAATTGAACTTATTATACCAGGGCAACTGATGAAGGTATGCTTAAAAATAGTAAAGATTGCACACTAGCTTTTCAGAGACAGAACAATAGGTCTGCGTACTGTCTGGGATCACTGAAGTTAAAAAAAAAAAAAAGCAGCATTTACACGGTCTATAATAAATTGAATTTTAATAGGCCATAGAGATGATCAGAGTAATAAATTAGCGTGTATTATAATATATTTAAATGCATAATGAAATATCTTATAAAGTTGAGGCTAAAGAATTCTCACCATGAAACAAGATGTCCTGGGAATAGATTTTACTGCAAGTGGAATTATACAATGATTCAAATGATTAATATTACTTCTCTATATCATGGTTTTATTCAGGTATTTTAAGATATTTATATTTAAAGAAAATTTAAAACAATTATACGGAAGTAATTAAAGTTTTATTTTTATAATAGCACTGTATTTATAAATCATTTCTATAACATATTCAAGATATAGGGGTTTTATGATACAGTGTCTTCAACTTTGGACAGTTTGATAGATTTTCCAGGAAAGTTGCTGAGCTAAACCTTTTTTACTCCAAATGTTTGCACATATAATTAATTAAGGTTATCAATTTTAATAAAGGAAATATATTATAGAATTTAAAAAGTAATTTTGAGTTTCACAGGAGTGGCAACATTCGTCTTGGTTGAGTATTTTAAAATCTAATCCTATTGCATGGATCTTAGCTTTAATACAAAACTTGGGTCTTTATTCTTCATATTTCAGCTTTAATTTACTCATTCAAGTAAGAATTCTTATGTCTACCTGGTATTTAGTATCTTCCATTTATCTCTGAAAAACTTCCAGGCAAGGTCTCGGCCATGTGGATTTCGAGCTACATGGATTATGACATCAATTGCATCTTGATCCAGCACCACCTCAGAATTCAGTGACAGATTTAGAAGCCTACAAAGATAGAATTTTGTAAAAATTTTTAGTCCAATAACTTAAACATTTTTATAATCTTACTAAAATTTTAGGACCTAGTTTGTCATATTCTTCAAAAGTATAGTCTAGTGCAATCTTTAATAATGCAAATTTATAAATAGAACACATTCGTTTATAAAAGAGAGAGGATCAAACTCATGGTATTTTAATTAAAAACATTAAACTCTAAAAAAATCTTGTGGAAGGACAAATCACAATTCTGGTTTGATGATGCAAATTCTCCTTTAAAACTCTTTATACTAAACACTTCCTTTTATAATGAAATATTTTCTTAAACATATATAAATTATATAAAATAATTAGTCATTAAAAGATATAACCTCTGAAATCAAGTAGCTTTAGTCTTTAACATGGCAGTTTTTCTCACCTTTAGGAAGATGTATTTTAAAATAACTAACATATATTCAAGTAAATAAAAGCAATTTCAGAGCAATTTGATTACCAGAGAATACTTTTGTTACAGAAACAAATTTAGAAAATCAGTTGACTTACCTATTTAATAAATTCCTGTCATCACTGCAAGTTAAGGCTTCCAATAATATTTTCTTCTCAGAAACTGCTGTGGTGGAATGGAATTTCATCCATATGAATTCCCAGACATCCTCATCCAGTAGTGACACTCCTGTACAGTATACGATGTCTCTAACATTTAGTGGTATTCTAAAGAAGCAACCCATGGTGGTTTTCTATTAATTAAAAGCTTAACAGTATTGAAAATAAAGACAGATTTTGCTTTACTACAGTCAGTTTTTTAAAAGATTATTTTGCTAATTAGATTTTACCTGAAATAGAATACTACATAGTAATAATATTTTCAAAATATTTCTCACTGAATGAATAATGTATTTTATTCAAAGGTAGTTTTGAACATAATTATTATTTCTACTCTTTACTATACTTAAACAAAAATAGTAACATAAAGGCTTCATAAACCCATGAAAATAAGGCACTTTATCTTTTCACCAACTTTAATATGTTTATTACACAAAGATTTTGCTCTCATAATTGGTAGACCCAAGAATGTCGAGAAAGTACCAGCTGAGGAGACTAATTAATCTGGATAGAACAGAAACATTTTCTCTTAAATTCTTAGATAACTTTATAAGTAATTTTCTCAAGCAACTCTCCAAATTTTGGAGACCTAGAAGATTATAAATATAGGTAATAAACAGATACCAAAACATAAGTAGAAAGTTATTTTTTCTTATGTTTATAAAATAACTTAAAATATACTAAAATTTGACTTTGATCTGAAATGCAATATTATAGTGGGAAACAGTAAATTTAATTAGACTTGGCTATTCATAAGTTTTAAATTTTCATCCCTACTTTGTCATAGTGATTTTTCTTACTAAATATTATTTCTTTAAGTTTTGGTATGTACCCTACATTTACTGACTTTTTAATACGCTTCTCTGAAAAATGCTCCAATACTTTTTTTTAAGGTTTCAAAATTTAATTTTGCTTTTTTCCAACATTCACTCATCTACTATCAAACATCTCATTAATAATTTGAATGTGGCAGTTATATACTGCTTTTTCTGGATAGCAAAAGCAAACAATGCCTTTTAAAGATTTAGGACCTTGATGATTAAAATACTGTTATGATTAAAGGAGTATTTGGAGAACAGGAAGAATTGTGTGAATAACTGCCAGTAAGATAATCTGAATCTCATTTTGTTAAGCAGCTAAGAAGGGCTACAATCAGGATATTGTGGCACTATACCAGGTGTGTAGAATTCTAAGAAAGTATCATACAAAATTCATGTTCCCAGAAAAGGCTAAACTTATTCTGTCTTTTTCAACAAATAAAGTATTTGGGGAAAAGTTACTTTAATTTGGTTAACTGAAGCCCTTTTGCTTTGTGGCATTAGAAAGCATTTTGTTTGATTTGTTTTTAATGAAACAAAAGGAATACAGACATAGAATAAACCATTAAAGAGCTTCACATCTTTCTCTTGTTTTCCATCTCAGCCCTGCAAGCCCTGTGGAAAGTACTAACAAAAGCCTTCTCAATTACTGGTGACATGTTCTCTCTGCTGTGTTTACGACCAGCTTGACACAGGGCATCCCTGAAATCACTAAGGAAGGCATTGTCACCACATTTTGAAGGATGTGCTCAGTTCTGGTTAAGATTACAGAGATGCCTCCATCTTTAATAACTTAAATCAACAGCTATAAAAGAGGGTGGGTCTTTTCCTCCATATATTACAGGCTGCAGAGCACAACACTGCATTATTGCCCTACTTTTGCCAAAGGAGTGAATAAAAACTTGCAAGAAAAAATCAATAAAATATCTAGTGAAATCACTAACCCACCAATCAATGTACATTTCCTCAATGTTAAGCATGATATTATAGTAACAGTTTACTTTCTAAGATATATTTATTAAGCTGTCAATATACCAGAGAGAATATAGGGATAAAGCCCCTTAAGTCAGGATTTTTATCACGTATAGAACCAAACTCCAATATCAATGTTCAAGAAGAAAAGGCACGTAGAAATATAGAAAAATATGTAACAGAATACACTAAACTATGTTGCCCAGAAAGCACTTGAGTACCACATACTATACCGGTGCCATATACTACAGCTACCCGTAAAAGTACCCAGCCCCTGGCAACCATCATTCCACTCTTTAATTTCATAAGCTTCACTTTTTAAAATATCTCATATAAGTGGAATCCTATCTGTCTTTCTGTGACTGTCTCTTTCACTGAGCATAAAGTCCTCCAGGTTCATCAATATTGTCAATATTGAAAAACGTCCTTCTTTGTAAAGGCTGAATAGTATTTCATCGTATGTATACACTACATTTCCTTTACCCATCCATCTGTTGAACATTTACATTGTTTCCACATCATGGTTAATGTGAATATTGCTGTAACAAACTTGGGAATGCTAATATGTTTTTGATATCTTGATTTCAATTCTTTTAGATAAATATACACAAATGAGATGCTGGATTATATTGTAGTTCTATTTTTAGTTTTTTGAGAACATTCCATACTGTTTACCAGAGCAGCTGCATTATTTTGCATTCCCATCAGCAGTGTGGAGGGGTATTGATTTCTCCACAACCTTGACAACATTTGATGTGTTTTGTTTTTTGATAATAGCTATCCTGAGTGTGAGGTGATATTTCATTGTGATTTTGATTTGCATTTTCCTGGTGATTAGTGACTTTTTTTCATATACCTGTTGGCCATGTCATCTGGGGAGAAAAGACTTTTCAAATCCTTACCCCTTTTTGTAATCAGATTAATATTGTTTTGCAGCCGGACGCAGTGGCTCATGCCTGTAATTCCAGCACTTTGGGAGGCCGAGGCAGGCGGATCACGAGGTCAGGAAATCGAGACCATCCTGGCTAACACGGTGAAACCCTGTCTCTACTAAAAATACAAAAATTTATCCAGGCGTGTGGTGGCAGGCGCCTATAGTCCCAGCTACTCAGGAGGCTGAGGCAGGAGAATGGCGTGAACCCGGGAGGCGGAGCTTGCACTGAGCCGAGATGGCGCCACAGCACTCCAGCCTGGGCAATAAGAGAAAGGCACCATCTCAAAAACAAAACAAAACAAAAAACCTATATATGTGTATATAGTTTTGCTGTTGAGTTGAAGGAGTGCCTTATATATTTTGGAGATAAAACCTTTTTCAGGTATATGGTTTGCAAATATTTCCCCCATTCTGTAGGTTGCCTTTTTACTTTTGTAGATTGTTCCCTTTGCTGTGCTGTTTAGTTTGATGCAATTCTACAATTTATTTTTATGCTGCCTATGCTTTTGACGTCATATCCATGAAATCATTGCCAAGATCAATGTCATGAAGTTTTCCCCTATGATTTCTTTAAGAAGTTTACAGTTTGGGATCCCATTTAAGTCTTTAATTCATTTCCAATTGATTTTTGTGTCTGGTATATAACAAAGGTCCAATTTCATTATTTCTTTTACATGTGGATATCCAGCTTTCCCAGAACAATTTGTTGAAAAGACTATCATCTTCCTATTGTGTATATTTGTTGCCCATTGTTGAAGAGCAGTTCAGCATATATTTGTGAATTTATTTTTGACTTTACATTCTGTTTAACTGGTGTACATGTCTGTCTTTATTATAGTACCATATTATTTTGACCACCATAGCTTTGTAATATATTTTAAAATTAGCAAGTATGATTTCTCTAGCACTGTTCTCCTTTCTCAAGATAGGTTTGGCTATTAAAGTAGTCTTTTGTGGTTCCATCTGAATTGTAGAATTTTTTAAATGTCATTGGAATTTTGATAGAAATTGCATTGAATCTGTAGATTGCTTTAGATAGTATTACAATTTTAAAATATTAATTCTTCCAATCCATGAACATCAGATGGCTTTCCATTTGTCTTATTTTCTTTCATCTATGTTTCATGGATTTTAGTACACACATTTTTCACTTCCTTAGTTCAGCTTATTTCTAAGTATATTATTCTTTTGAAAGTTTATTTTTATATATATTTTTTTCATAGAGATGGGGTCCCTCTCTGTTTCCCAGGTTAGTATCAAACTCCTGGCCTCAAGTGATCCTCCCACCTTGGCCTCCCAAAGTGTTGAGATTACAGGCATGAGCCACCATGCCCAGCCTATTTTATTTTTTGGTGCTGTTGTAAATGGGATTGCTTTCCTGAGTTATTTTTCAGATAGTTTATTGTTAGTGTAGAGAAACACTACTGAATTTTGTGTGTTGATTTCATATTCAGAAAATATACTGAATTTATTAGTTCTAACAGTTTTTTGGTGGGGACTTTAGGGATTTCAATACATAAGATCATGTCTTGTGCAAACAGGGACAATTTTACTTCTCTCTTTTAAATTAGGATGTCTTTTATTTCTTTTCCATCCCTATTTTCTCCGGCTAAGGTTTCCAGTATTATGTTTAATACAAGTGGTTAAAGGAGGTATTCTGATTTTGTTCTTGGTTATAGAGGAAAAGCTTTCAATTTTTCACCATTGAGTATAATGTTAACTGCAGGCTTTTCATATGTGGCCTTAATTACATTGAGGTACTTCTCTTTTATTCCTTATTTATTTGTTGAGAATTTGTTTTTATCATGAAAGGATGTTAAATTTTGTCAGTGCTTTTTATTTATTGAGATGATCATGTGATTTTTATCCTTTATTCTAATAATGCGGTATGTAACAGTAATTGATTTTTGTATGTGGAAGCATCCTCGCACCTCAGAGATAAATACCAGCCAGTCATGGTGTATTATCCCTTAATGTACTATTGGTTTCAGGCTGCTAGCATTCTGTAGAGGATTTCTGCATAGGGGTATTTACCTGTAGTTTTCATTTCTTGTGATGTCTTCACCTGACTTTGCTACCAGGGTGATGTTGGTAAAATAAGTTTGGAAGTGTTCCTCATCAATTTCTTTTGAAAATTTCAGGATTGAAGGATTCTTTAAATGTTTGGTAGAATTCACCTTTCAGTGAAGTCATCTACGCCTAGGTTTTTCTTTGTTGAGAGGTTTTTGGTTTTCAATCTCCATCCCAGTTATAGATCTGTACAGACTTGCCAATTCTTCATTGGTTAGTCTTGATAGGCTACATTTTGTAGGAGCATGTCCATTTTTTTATTATTTCATTTGTTGGCATATAATTGTTCATAGTAGTTTCTTTTGATCCTTTTTATGTCTGTGGCATCAGTTGTAATATCTACTCCTTCATTTCTCCTTTTGAGTCTTCTCTCTTTTTAAACTAATCTAGTTTAAGATTTATCAATTTTATCTTGTCTGATTTTTTCTATTGTTTTTCTGTTTTCTATTCTGTTTTTTTCTGTTCTTATCATTGTTATTTCCTCCCTTTTGCTAACTATGTGGATTGTTTGTCCTTCTTTTTCTCTCTCCTTGAGGTGTAAAGGTAGTTTCAGGTCATTATAAATATAGGTATTTATCACAATAAACTTCCCTCTTAGTACTGTTTTTACTGTATCCCGTAAGTTTCATTACGATGTGCATTCATTGTGCATTCATTTTTGTTTGTCTTGATGTACTTTTTACTTTCCTTTTGGATTTCTTCTTGACCCAATTGTTGTTCAAGCGTGTCTTGCTTAATCCGCATATTTGTAATTTTTTCATTTTCTTTTTGCTATTGATTTCTAGTTTCACTTCATTTTGTTGAGTAAAAATATGCGATATAATTTCAAACTTCTTAAATTTGTTAAGACTTGTTTTACCACCTAACATGTAATCTAACTTGGAGAAAGTTCTAAGTGTGCTTGAGAAGAGTGTATATTCTGTTGTCGTAGGGTATGATATTCTGTGTATGTCTGTTAAGTCCATTTGGTTTATAGCGTGGTAAGCCCTCTCTTTCCTTATTGATCTTTTGTCTGGATATTTTATTTATTATTAAAAGTTGAATACTGAAATCTCCACTACTTTTAATGCTTTTTATTTCTCCCTTCAGTTCTGTCAATATTGGCTTTATATATTTAGGTGCTCTAATGTTGAATGTATATATGTTTATAATTTGTCATATCTTTCCAGTGGTTTGACACTTTTATTATAATATAGTGCTCTTCTTTGTTTTGTGATGGCTTTTGACTTAAAGTCTTTTTTGTCTGATATAAACATAGCTACACCTGCTTTCTTCTAGTTTTCCATTTGCACAGAGTATCTTTTTCCATCCCTTCACTCTCAGCCTATATGTGTCCTTAAAGCTAAAGTGAGACTCTTATAGACACTACACAGTTAGGTCTTGCTTTGTTAATACATTCAGCCACTTTTTTTTTTTTTGATTGAGAAGTTTAATCCATTTATATAT
This sequence comes from Theropithecus gelada, assembly GCF_003255815.1. Lineage (NCBI taxonomy): Eukaryota > Metazoa > Chordata > Mammalia > Primates > Cercopithecidae > Theropithecus > Theropithecus gelada. The sequence continues at coordinate 31,741,389 of NC_037679.1, read as the reverse complement.
ATAGTAATATTGATAGAGAAGAATTTATTTTTGCCATTTTAACAAAATTGTTTTCTATTGGTCTCATAGTATTTTTTCCTGTCTTTTTCTCACTTGCCATCTTCCTTTTTTTGAATTTTTATATTGATATGCTGTGACTTGTTTTTCCGTCTCTTTTGTGTAACTTCTGTGGCTTTATTAGTGTGCTTACCTTGATGTATACATATAACAGTCTATTTTAAGCTGATAACAACTTAAGCGTAAGTGCACACAAAAACTCCACAGTTTAACTCCTGTCCTCACACTGTTATTGTTTTCACAATTTGTATCTATTCATATTGTGTACCTTTTAATATATTTTAGTCATACTGATTTTAATACTTTTGTCATTTAAATTTTATACTAGAATTAAAAATTATTTACCCACCTCCATTACAGTAATAAAGTGTTCGTATTTATCTATATGTTGACTTTTACCAATAAGCTTCATACTTTCTTAGGCTATTTTGTTGCTATTTAGCATCCTTTTATTTCAACTTGAATAATTTCCTTTAGCATTTCTTTTAAGGTAAGTCTGCTGGTGATGACCTCACTTAGCTTTTGTTTGAGAAAGTCATTATTTTTCTTTTATTTGTAAATGACATTATTGCTTGTATAATATTCTTGCTTGACAATTTTCTTTTTCCTTTCAGCATTTTGAATATATCATTTCACTTCCTTCCAGCTTGCAAGATTTCTGCTGGAAAATCTTTTGATATTTCTACAACCATTCCTTAGCAAGTGCCAAGTCACTTTCTTTTTGCTGTTTTCAAAATTCTCTTTTTTACTTTTGCCACTTTGATTATAATGTGTATTGGTATACATTTCCTTAAGGTCACTTTATTTGGGGTGCTTGGGCTTTTTGCTTCTGAATGTCCATTTCCTTCTCTGGATTTGTGAAGTTTTCAGCCATTATATCTTTGAAAGAGCTCTCTAGTCATTGCATTTTCTGCTTCTTGGACTTCCATGATGTATATATTGGTTCACTTGCTGGTATCCCAAAAGTCCCTTAAGCTTTCTTCACTTCTTTTCGTTATTTTACATTTTTGCCCTTCTAAGTAAATTTTTAAATACTTGTCTTTAAGGTTGCTGATCAATCCATCTTCATGAATCGGATCTGCTGTTTAACCCTTCTATTAATAGTAGATTTTCAGTTAAGTTATTGTGTACTTCCGCTTCATTACCTGTTTAGTACTTTTAAGTGTTTTATATCTCCTTGTTTAAATTATCATTTTTTAATGCACTGTACTCTTGACTTCAGGGATCTTCTTTATGATAGTTATTTTGAATTATCTGTCAGGTAAATCATATGTTTTATTATGGTCAACTTTTGAAGTTTTATCTTGTTTCTTTGTTTGGGACATCTTTCCTAGATTCTTATTTTTTTTTCTATCAGTTGATGTCTACACATTAATCAATTACTTCTCCAAATTCACAAACCGGCCTTGTACAGAAGAAGATACTCACCCAATAGCCTGGCTAGAGACTCTGGGAACCTCTACCGTCTTTATTCCCAGGGAGAAGCAGGCAGCTGTGGTTGTGTCTGCTTGCTCTGTGCTGAGCTGGGGAGAAGCTGCAGTGTCTTAACAGTTCAAGCCACTGTTTCTGTTCTCTCGGTGGCTAGCCTGCATCAGACCCATCAGAACGCCAAGACTGAGAAGTAGGATGTTAATTCGTTGGGGTGCCCCAGAGAAGTTTGAGCACTGGATGCACAGATCAACTCTTTCCCTCCCCATGGGGAAGCCAAGAGCTGGGAATTTCCCTCTATTTGATCTGTGCTGAGCAGCAGACAAGATCTATGACATTTACCAGTCCAAACTCCTATCTCTGTCCTCCTCCAGCTAGCTAGGCTATGGCAGATCTGTCAGAGCTCCAAGACTAGTAAAGCAAATGCTCATTCTTTGGGCAGCACCAGAAACATTGGACACTGGAAGCACAGATCAAATCTCTCCCTCTCTAAGAGACTGTCAAGAATCGGGATATTTTTTCCCCATTACTCTGTGCTGAACAAAGGAAAAAATTATGGCATCTCTAGCTCAAGCCACCACGTCCATTCTCCCTCATACAGCTATATTGTGCTAGACTTTTTAGAGTTCCAAGGCAGGCAAGACAGAAGCCAGTCTTCTGGGGATACCTTTGAAAATGGTAAGATACTGGATGCATGAATCTACCTCTTTTATCCCCTGGGAGAAGCTGGGAGGAGGAATTCTCTTCCTGATCATTTGACTGTGTGCTAGGGAGTAGAGATTCTGATAAGTGTGCATCCTGAATCACTCTACTAGCTTTGATGAGTGGTTTTACACTCACTAATGATACAGGAACATTTCAGTTAGTTTCTGGATTTCTCACAAAGGGAATTTGCCCATTAATTGTTGCTGAATCATTGTGTTTGTCAGGGGAAGAAGAATCCAGTGCTTCCTGCTCTACCATCTTGCTGACATCACACTAAAAATTGTATACCCTTCAAGAGGGTATCATTACCATGCCCTGGGCCTAACCAGTGAGCTGCAGAGTAATACCAAGGCATCTAGCATATAATCTTCTGAGAGTTGAACTGTACACAAATGTTACCTGTAACTTTTTTTAAGTTACTTTTTTAAAAAAAAATCTACAGTTTAACTAGTCATCTTTGGTAAATGTTTGATGTTGGAAAGACTGGATTTCTGAAAATAAGTATTCACTGTGTTCACCAGCATTGAAGTGATACTTGCTAAAACACAGCCTCTGGGTGAGTTAAAAGGATATAAAGTAGCAGTATATTTAAGGAGCTACTGTATGGCAAGTTGGTCATACACAGAGCAAGAAGAAGAGATTTTGAAAGGACACTCAGCAATAAAATACTGGATAAAATGACAGACAGGCCACCCTGAAGGAATCTGACACAAATGGATAAAATAACAGACAGACAACCCTGAAGGAATCTAACACAAATACGGGGCAAAGAAGGTCTTTGAAGGCAAAGCTGCCTATAACAAGGGCAGGTTCTATATTTGTATCTGTAGCCTCAAATCAAGAGAAAGACCGCATACTTTGAACATGCTTTACAAAAAACTGCTGGTCAAGTTTTAGTCTTCTCAATGGCTGTCCATCACATAGCAGATATATCAAATTTGATGAAATTTCATTACTATGAAAATGAAACACACATATGTTTACATATATAATTTAAAGTATGTTGATGGTCCATTGAAAAATAGTTCTTAGTCTCAGCTACAAATCCCCAAAATATCAGGGAAGAAATGACTCTATTAGCAGCTGCTAAGAAGTACAATTGCACAGGTTTATATGGCTCCTTAAAAGAGAACAAGTAGCACCTCTTCTCACCCCATCAACTCATGTTTTTTATCCATGCAGCAGATGAAGAATCAATGTAAAGTTCATGAGATCATTTTTACTCATGCCTATAAATGAAACAAGATTGGTATGCACCGGATATGTCAAGGGCCTTCGGTTCCCAATGACTTCCATTGTTAATGAAACCCCCTTTTGTTGCTAAATTTCTAAAGATATTCTAATAACATTTCAGCAAAATGATTGCTCTGGGGACAGTTTAAGATCTCTTTGTATAAACCAAAGTCATTAGAAACAAATGAAAATGTTCATTTGTTTGTAAAGCATGAGCTAAAAAAACCCCACAGAACCCACACTTATGAACAGTACAAATGAGTCCTGTGAGACTCTTGATATTAGCATTACAAGGAGAGGGCCCCTCCTAGTGAACATGGAGATTCTTTATAAAAATGTGAAAATTCCCACAGTCATTTCTCTTTAAATGCTGCCTGAGAATTAAATTCTTTAATAGAATTTTATTATCTGGGAAGGAAAACTGTGTTTGTTTTTCTCTAGGTATGGTATACACGATAAACACGAACAGTGAGTTAGCCTCTCCTAGCTTCCTTCACACAAGATGAATCCCGGGGTAATGCTTAGCCAAAATAAAATACCTTTATCTTTTTTAGGATACTGACATTACAGATATTATTACCTAATTAGAGTAACTTGTTTGATAGTTTATTCCCTTCTTATTTTAAATAGGATTGTGACAGAGTTCATTTGTATGATAACACTTTCGAAAGCATAGAAGTTCAGTGTATCATTGTGAAATAATTTCTTTTCATATTTTAGTGATATATTTAACTTTATTATCTTACTCAAAGCAAATGCTTTGGAAGGAAAAGTTAAAAAATTAAGTAGGTGGAAAAATAAAGACATACATCTTTCAGGAAAAATGTTTTACTGAGTTAAATAATAATAATGGCTGCCTTAGTCTGAACAGCTATAACAAAGTACCATATGCTGGGAGGCTTATAAACAACCGAAATTTATTTCTCACAGCACTGGAGACTATAAGTCTGAGATTAGGGTAACAGCATGGTCAGGTTCTGGTGAGGGCCTCCTGCCAGGTTGTAGACTGCTGACTTCTTGCATTCTCACGTGGCAGAAACAGGGCGAAAAAGCAATCTGGGGTTTCTTTCATGAGGTTTTTAATCGCATTTGTGAGGGCTTCAGCATCACTGTGATTTAGCTCCCAAAGACCCTACGTCTTAATACTATCATATTGGGGGTTAGGATTTCAACCAACAAATTTGGGAGAAAAATATGTTGTTCATTCATAAAAACAGTTGAATGAAACTAAATCATAGTAAATTGGTATTTTAGTTATTAAATGAAAAACAGTGAAATGAATTGATAAAATAAATAATTAAGACAATTTCCAAAGATTTTGCTGTGAATGTTTTCATTGCTTTGTGGTAGAAAATCTGAACTCAACTAAAATATCAACAATAAGGCACTGGTTTAAGTTAACATGCAAATAGCAACCGAGAATAATATAGATTAGTATGTAGTCATATAATAAAATATACTAAAGATATAGTATAATGCACATATTAATGAATAATATGTATAATACCATTGCATAAGTTTTCAAAAATAACATAATGTGTATGTTCTTAGGAAAAATAGACTGAAGGAAAAACGAGTATCTTAACATCTGCCTCAGGGTTTGGTTATTACAGGTAACTACTCTTTCTTTTTTTAAGCTCATATATTTTGGAAATCATTTAAAAACTTTTATAATTAGTTTGGAAATAAGTAAATGTATAATTTCATTTGTAAAAATAAATTATGTTAATGTTAAAATAAAATACATTCAATATATAAAAACGATATTGAATAATATGTAGAGATAAATTTAAAATACCTTACAGAGGAAAATTATACTTGCCAAAGAAAAAACAATATTTAAAATACAAATTTTGATACTTAATTATGACATAAGTCTATTTCTAAGCAAGTTTTTGGCGGACCTAATTTGACCAGTAACTGCCTCTAGATCCAGGTAAGTCAAGGTCATTGCTTTGGGCTTCATTTTTTACCCTAATTGGACAGGGCTAAATACATGAGTTCTACAGTCCCTTCTTGCTCTGTGAGTACAAGATTCTTTCATTAGTGATTGTATTAACACTGAAATGTGGATTTAATTATTTTCAAACACAATGTAAAGCATTTCTCAAACCACTAGCCTCTCTAAGAGCACCTCATTCTTTCAGTGGCAGTATACGTGCCATTGATTTAGAGTGAGGCCTAACAATTAATTTAGAATTAATTCATTCATTTGAAAGATTGTTTGCCTACTCTAACTGAAAATTAAAAGCTTTGGTGGAGGCTTCCTTGAAAATATTCCAAATCTTGTTCTGCCTTACAAATGCTTATACCTTTACCTCTTCGGGAACAGGCAATTCATGACTTCGAAATAGCAAACTGAAAAATAACCTGCATTTACAAAGTTTGACTTTGTTCACAGTGTCCTCTATTCTCATTTCTTTCTATTCTCATTCTTTAGCCTCTTCTCTGCTGCTAATAAAGCCACCATGAATAAAACCTAAAGCTGTTTAGAAGGAATGAGCAACTTTTTATATTGATGTGTCAGTTTCCCCTTCTGGAAAAAGGGGATAATAATTCCTTACAGGACTGTCACAATGATTAAATGAGATGTCTGTCCAGTGCTTAGCACAGTGCCTGGTGTATATAAAGGGTTCGGCAGGGGCTTTATCTCCACAATGTGCACCTCCCAGCGCTGGGAAAACAGCAAATTGTTCTCAGTATTTGATAATGACTCTCCTCCTCCTCATTATTTTTATTACTATTATTATTGAAATGGAGTAACAACCATCTTTCCCAAATGAGTAATGGAATTTTTAAAAAGCACCAGTAAAAATAAGAATCTCACTGAAAGTGAATGAGTAATTTATTGAAAAACCTGACTGATATGTCTCAAGTTTAAAGCATTATAATAAAATACACTTGTATAATCCCACCTAACTTTACTAGTATACTTGTCAATCAAATATAGTACCACTAAATTCACAAAAACCCTGGCAACCAGGAAGAATGTGGTTTCTAGAAATCTCTACAATGCCCCCTAGCAAATAGGGGACAGAATCCCAAGTGAAATGCATAGCCAGTGATGGGTGGAAAGGTCACTAGGAAGCAACGCTGTTTGCTAGGCACTTTTCACGCTGAAGCTAGGGTGGTTCTGTTTCTAGGGAGCTCTCTCACTTGTGCCCAAACAGCATTTGCGTTCCCACTGAACCTTAAGTATAACCAAAAGAAATAGGAAAATCTCAAAACAAAGGAAAAGGCAGTTCAAAAACAGTCTGCAAAGGCCCTGTGAAACTTAGAAGAATAGCACTGGAAAAACCTGGTAAGAACAGAACACATGTATTTAAAATTATCTGAATATATTCTAAAATGATGTTCAATACTCCTTAATATTTTAATTTTGCATGTTTGCAAAGAGGCATATGCAGCTCTTTCTATATGAAAAGAAAGACTTGCTGGTGGGAGACAAGGGATCTTAATTCTTAACAGCCTGAATCTATCAAAAGATTATGATTTAAAGTAACTGTACTCCTTTCAATTGGCTTTTAAAATTAAAGTAAACGTACTTTGAAAGGGACACTCACTTTATCTAAGTTTAAGTAGTATATATGAAATTACTTTGTAAAGGTTTAAGTTCCATATATAAAATTGCTATTATTTCTGCAGAAATAAAATTGGATGGTCAGAAAGAAGGATGATGAAGGTTAAGTATCTGGGCTATAAGATCACTTTATAAAATATAATTGCCAAAGCACAAAAACATAAGAAACTGAGTTGCCCAAATAACATTAAAAAGAAAAGGTCGGCCGGGCGCGGTGGCTCAAGCCTGTAATCCCAGCACTTTGGGAGGCCGAGGCGGGCGGATCACGAGGTCAGGAGATCGAGACCATGCTGGCTAACACGGTGAAACCCCGTCTCTACTAAAAAATACAAAAAATTAGCCGGGCGAGGTGGCAGGCGCCTGTGGTCCCAGCTACTCGGGAGGCTGAGGCAGGAGAATGGCGTAAACCCGGGAGGCGGAGCTTGCAGTGAGCTGAGATCCGGCCACTGCACTCCAGCCTGGGCGACAGAGCGAGACTCCGTCTCAAAAAAAAAAAAAAAAAAAAAAAAAAAAAAAAAAAAAAAAAAAAAAAAGAAAAGGTCAAAAAGGAGACATCAAAGGAAAAGTAAAAAGACAGAAAGAACACAAGTGAGAAATTCACAGAGGCCAAAAATTTCGGTGTGAATGACAAAGGCAAAAATGACAAAGACCGACAAAAAGGTAAAGAAAAAAAAGCAAATAATTAGAGGAAAATTCGTGACTTGTCTAGTGTTTTTTTTTTTTCTTTTTTTTTAATGGTCCAATGTTAAACACATCCTACTGAAAAGCCTAAATGCTGGGTATTTAACATTTCACAACTTAGAACCCTTGTGATTTTCTTGCAATATATCCAGCATCAATTATACCTATAAGAGTTAAAAATGCTTTATAAGTAGAAAAATTAAGATATCTATGATGACAGTCTAAAACAGTGAACAGCAGGCTGCTAATATAAACAGCTCTGTGAGCATAACATAATTTAGTACTTAAGAGGTATACAATTGTAGTAGAAGTTGTGAAATGGCTGATAAATTGCCCTATTTATAGACTCCAGTGTTAAAGATGAGATAAATTGTATCCTGATAATCACCTGCCTCTTATCCATGGCTTTTTAACTCATCTGCTCCATCCTGACAATGAATATTTAAGCTGCTTCTTCACTCAGCTCTGGTCAGGGCACTGTAAATCTAAGTACCTGCTATCATATAAAGTCTAACTATAGAAACAAAAATTAATGGTGTTGTCTGAATCACAATAATTGGGAATTAGCACTTTAGCTTAACTTGTTAAGATGAAAGATAAATTATAAGAATGAAACATTAGTTACCATAGCAAATACACAAGCACTGTCCTCATTCAAATCATGACCCAGGTCTGAGTGTCTGTGAAAGTTCCACTGGATTATATTAGGCTCCACCTCGACAAATAACATTTGTTGCTCAGGAATGATTTATAGCGATTGTCATCATCTTTTGTATTCTTCACACAAATGTTGAAAAATTACAGAGATTTATCTTATCCATCAATGTAATACTTCCAAAAATGTGAGGAATCAGTGCAAATGTGGTTTATCTTAATCTCTAATGCACTGTCAAGGTCACTGAGCTTAACAAGCCTGATTCCTCAGACTGGGAAGAATTGATTATTGCCATTTTGCTGAGTTTTTTGGCATAACCATAAAGCTGCCTTGAGTAGAACAATACTGCATTTTTCTCAATTGAAGTTTCCCAACCAAAAATGGATTTTATTTTGGCCAAAATAAATTTTGCTACTTGTGTGTGTGTGTGTTTATGTGTATTGCTCAAAATATAATTCTCTAGGTCTTTAATTGATAGTTGTATTTAATTGATTCATTATATAAGAAAATGCTGTACTTTTTAAAAATAGAGAAATTTTCTTATTCACATCCAATGCAAGATTCTATGACTTTGCTGAAATGTATTTTGAGCTTCCTGTTTTCTTTTTATGTGAAAAGCAGTGAAATGCATGATGAATCTCATATATATGTGTATTTTAAGGAATACTGAGATAATTAAATTTGGCAAAGGATACTCACTTAAATAGTTAAGAATCTATTCCTATTTTATGAAGTAACAGAAAATTATTGAAAACAAAATAAAATAACCTAGCTTCTGGCAAAAAGGAGAATGGCATAATTGAATGAAAAAATTACAAATTAGGCAAAAAGGGACATTTTGCATTGTGAGATGATATACCTGAGAAATATATTTTAAAAGAGTTGACATTGTTTATTATTTTGTGAAAAATTGAAACATTTAAGGTGTATACATGCATATATATGTGTAATTGGTTATGGCATTACATATATCTGAAGAGAATGAGTAAACAGTACATGTTGAATGCCTGCTCTGTATATTTCAGGATAAAATAAACTTTATTTATATATGAAAATTAAACATAATATCTATTAAATAAGATAAAATAAGGTTCATATATGAAAATTAAATGTCACTTTATTTTTTCTATTTGATTTCGTAATTATAAATGGAATCTCGAGTTATTAGAAAGAAAAAAAATGAAGAAACTCTAAGTAAAGAGATCCTGAAAAACGAATATGGGTGTTTTTTTTTTTTTTTTTGCTATGAATTTTAGGGAGATTTCCATATATTATTCTATTTCATGGAATGGATCACTCCCATGATTTTTTCCCTATACAGTTAAAAATAATATTATTTTGGCTGATGATTACAATTTTATCTTAATTTTGTGAGTAACAAGAAGAAACTGCTTTCTCAGTATTTTTAATTCCTCCTTTTCTTAATGAAAATCTTAAGTAAAAATAAGGATGAAGTTTGTTAAAGTGAAAAATTTAATTTGTAATACCTCCCTGATATTCCATCAAAAAAAGGAAAAAACTCAAAAATACTGATTATACATCAAGGCTTGAATATAAGGCAGAGACTGAGGGTGTGTGCATTAGTTTTCTAGAGCTGCCAAAACAATTACCATAAACTTGGTGGCTTGAAATCACAGAAATTTATTCTCTCGCTGCTCTGAGAGCAGAAGTTCAAAACCATGGTGAGTTTCTCCTGAAGACTCTAAGGGAAAATATAGCCATGCCTCTCTCCAGCTTCTGGTGCTCCTCTGTCTTTACATGACTTACTCCCGGTATCTCTCTCTGACTACTTTTCCCCTATAAGGACACTCATCTAACTCACCTAGGTTAGAGAAACCTCTAAACCTAGGATGATCTCATACTGAGATCCATAACTTTTTACATGTGCAACAATCCTACCTCTAAATAAAATCACATTTAAACATAGGGATTAGGATTTGGAGGCATCTTTCGGAGGCCACTATTCAACCCATGGACGTATGTGGGTGTGCTTTTAATTTTGCTGTTATTGCCAAGAATTTCTGAACCATAAAAGTTCTAATTTTCCTACCTTTCAAATACTTTATATATATTCATTATATATACATAAAACGAAACAATATTGATTCTTCCATATTTTACCATAATTATCACAATGTTAAATTAATGTTATCACAGTATCATTAGAAGACTAACATAAATTATTTTCATTTTTATTTTGAAATAGAGTGAATTATATATATAGAATCAGTCTTAAGCCTTAATCACAAGGGGAAAAAATAAACAAAAAGGAAATATTAGTTCTGTTGAATGACTCCCCTTAGTGATAGTATGAATGCTTACATTACATAGGAAAATGTGAAGGAAATCTCTTCTTTGTAGTGGTTGGCAATGATTGCAATGAATTTTATACTCAATCTGTCAGTGTAATACACTCACTGTGTCTTAGTACAAATGTTTTGGAAGCTGCAAATATTTTTGTTGGCTATTCAGCAAACGAAATTCCAGTTTAGCAAATAATAAGGCTTATTATTATAAGTTTAATAAGCATTGTTCTTAGTTGCCCATGGGAATCTATATTCACCGAGCCCTTGTACTGTAATAAACAGTTGGGCTGTTAAAATAGAGGTACTCTACAACTAATCAGTAGGCACATGTCTTTTGATAGAAGACACAAAAGTGTCTGAAATCAGTATAATTTTAGGTAAACAATACTTGCACAATAAGAAAACTACTATTGGCAGTAATGGGGGAGATCCAATTATACTGCAAAGAAAAAAAATTAAATTAAATCACATTACCTTCAGAAAAGCATACTTATGTAAAAATTAAGATACTTTGAAGAAATAACTATTGACTATGTGCCTCTATGCATGGCTAGTAATATAATTTTTTTTAAGAGGAAAATGTCAGGAAAAGACCAAAGTGTTGGGAAAAGGAATACAAGTGTATGATTATTTCTGCATTTTAAATTAGAATATAAAGTCGTTAATGCATTTAGATTAGAAACTAAATGTGACTATAAGAAAATGAATAGAATTATGCACTCACTGGAGTTATATTAGCCATAGAAGCAATTAAAGTCCCTGCTATATAAAAACTAAATTAAAAATACAACCAGATTAGTTATTCCCTCAAGTAGGTCATTCAGTCAAACATTTATCTCATGATGGACTGAACTGAGTTGGCATGTATTAAATTCTCTAAATAGCAAGGAATAGCGGTATTCTCAGTGTGATTTCAGAAAAGCTTAGGGAAAATAAGGATCAAAAGTTCTTGTCTATATTCAGGTATAGCCACTATTTAAGTAATTCTAATATATGAAGACCTGTAATTATACAAATAATAAGCCAGGTAGCAATTCCTGTCTATGAAAAGGATTTTCATTTTGACAAAAGAATTCACAGTAGGATAAATTCAGATAGCAAGTACACTCACTACATTTCATATATTATTTTTCTTCTACATAGCTTTTCCAAAACACTTGTTTGGTAACATATTCTAACATTAGAATAGAGATCCTCTAAAGGTTTGATGAAAGAGCATAATCAACTTACTGGGATTTTTGCTCCTCTCAGCAAATAAAAACAAAACAAAGTGATTAAATTAAAAATTAGCTTGCAAAATTTTTAGAGGATGTTGTTGTTTCAGTATAGATTCTGCCCAATCAGGTAAATTTTTGAAAGTATGAAGAATCTAATCTTGAGAAAGGATGTTGTGAAAGAAGCTCATTTTTACACGCTGTTGTTTCCATTTAACACCTGCTTTCCTTCTTAGTCTAAAGAATGTGCGTCTCTCCCAGCGACCTCAGTTTACTTGCCATTCTGCAAGGAAGTCAACTTTACTGACAGGTCGAATTGTCCTTCTCTTGTAAACTTTCCATCTGGCTTCTCATCACAGTTAAGTACTACATTATTTGTATTACATCTGACATCTGATTAGCGTTTGTCTACCCCATTAGATTGTAAGGCAGGAGCCATGTTCTTTTGTTCATCATTGGATCCTTGGTGACTTTTAGCATGATGGCTGGAACATGGCAGAGGCTCGGCATGTTTTACATCTGAATCAAATACTGTAAGAGTTTGAATTAATACTGGTTAAAACAAGTAAACTTATAACTATGGAAGAAATATGCAATAACATCTTATTTTAGAAACCTTAAAAGTCCAGTCGATCCCTGCACTTTGACAGACCACGGCAGGAGGATTGCTTGAGATGGGGAGTTTAGGAGGACTAGTCTGGGCAACATAGTGAGACCCTGTCTCTAAAAAAAAAAAAAAAAAAAAAAAAAAAAATTTTAACCAGGTGTGGTGGTGTGGAGCTGTAGACCTAGATATACTGGGACGCTGAGGTGGGAGTGTTGCTTGAGCCTAGTAATTTGAGGGTGAAGGAAGTTATGACAGTGCTACTGCACTTGGATAATAGAGCAAGACCTAGTTACTAAAAAAAAAGAAAGTCAAGTCAAGTTGACTGTTAACCAGACATGCCATTATCCATATGTAGACTGGTGAATCTGGCCCTACAACATTGCAACTGTCCACAATGAGGGATGCAGCATATTAAATATTTTATTTTTCAACCTTAAAGAACTATGAAGGAATAAATTGAAAATGAGATGTCAATAGTAATGATTTTCATGATAATTGTGAATGCCAGAAGTGCCCATACCATTTTCTTCTTTAAAGACTCTTACTACCAATCTCTAAGTTTTTGTGCTAGGACTCTGCAGGCAACAATTCACAATGAACTGAATAGCCATAATTACTGATATATATGGCAGAAAGGTGAGGGAAGGAAGATGATTATCTTTAAAGTTATTTTTCTAAGCATATGATGAGAGTGAGAACAAAAAAAAGTGCCCTCAAGTTTTGTATTGGTGGAAAACTAGCTAAAAGTACTTTAAAAATCTGTACTACAAATGTGCAAGTAGGCTTTTTATGGTGTTGTTCCCCTCACCCTCAATGAGCCTGTCATGAAGCATGTGTAGGGTAGAATTTGCACAGGATAAAATAATGAGAGGTATATCACACTCTCTATCAGCAGTGTACCGTACTGTGCAAAATACGGTATGGGGAATTAGCCAAATGAAATTACAGTGTGAGATGCTGTATTACTTCACATGCAAGATAAAATATGAATGACTAAATATACTGCTCAGTTTTTAGTTACTTAACATAATCTGCTGGGAATATAACTACTTTTTATGGCATACTTTCTAAACTCTTAAAAATTAAAAATTTAATAATTTTTAATATTCTGATGAAAAAAGCAGTTTCTATGCCCAGGGTCAGTAGGAGGTAAAGAGATACATAACTTGATTTGTAAAATCAGCATTAGCTAACTATTAATAGTAAGAAAGTGATTAAAATTATTTTGAAAGTAAAATATAAATTGTCTATTATGTGATATAAAATAGAGTGCAAGTAGTTGTATATTTTAAAGGAAAATGAGTAAAAATAAAATTAAGAATTGTGTAAATTTCCTGGGGACATATATAAAAGTAAATTCCAGGAATAAATCCTTATAAAATATATCATTTTAATATATCTATATAGATATGCATCTATTTCTTTAAGCAGAGAGTAAAAGTCTGGAATTTTAATGGAAAGAATAATAAATGACAAAAAGGTTTATAAAAATTGATAGAAGAAATAAAGCCACTTTAGAATACTCTGTAACTGTTAAAGTTCAGGAGCCACAGCTTATGTCTGGATTATACCCAGGTATTTAATGCTGTGATTTCTCAAGTCTTAGTGTTGAACTCCTCTTTATGTATATTCTCTGCCTGGACAATCTCACCAACTTATCATCCTTTCAGTGTTTACCCACATTCCAGTGCAGTTGTATTCAAAATGAGGCGTTCATAGCTCTGGGGATAAAAGATGACTTTCCAAGGAGTACCCAAAAATATGTATAGTATCATGAGCATCAAGTTCCAAATCCTAAACTTTCATATGGATACTTCTAATAAAATCCTTTCTGTTTTTTTCCACGTTCCAGGAGAAAAACATATTTTTCACTCATCTTGCCTTTTCCAGGGGTCCGTTGTACTGTAGTAGCAAAGAGAAAATTCTAAATATTAGTGCTGATATTTAGGAAACGAGTTTTGAATTTTTAAATTCTTTACTTCTATAAAATCTGGAGAAAGCCCTAATCAAATTTTCAGGTGATAGTTTAAAAATTTTGGTAATAGATTACTACGTGATATTTAGCATGAATTTGGGAAGATTGTAAAGAACTGTGTCAAATTGCTACAACAAAACACCTTTCATTCTCATCTACTTATTTTTATGCATAAGATTTCTCAGAACTTTAACATGAAAATAGGGATGGAATTGATGGTGAAACTTTTCTCATTCAGAAATAAGTAATATTTTTCCTTAAATATGTAAGTTCATTGGAAAATGGCCTATCTTATTTTTTTACTTCCATATTTAACAATTTTTTATGTTTGGAAATTATCAAATTAACAATTGTAATGATAAGTCGATTTAGAAAACAAATTTAACACAAACTTTTAGTATGACATGAAAAAATAACATATATATGTGTGTTTGGATTTTTTTTTTTTTTTTTTTTTCAGAGGGGTATGATAGGATGATACGTAAAAGATTTCCAGGAAGCAATATATTGGAACACAAGTTTGGGGGAGAGAGAGAAATGATATAAAGTCTGTGACTATTAAATTAAAAACTTCATCACATTTAAAAATGACTAATGGCCACTTTGAAGTAAAAAATAGCTATGACTAACGGTCGTTATTTTAAAGTAAAAAATAGCTAGGCTTTTAGATTATACTGGATACATTTAGAGAGACTGAAAATATTTTATTTGAAAATGCCTATAAAAATATGCTAGAAGTTAAATCCTTGCAATTATCTAAATGTATGATGGAGAATTTTAGATGTAAACTTAAACATATTATTTTAGGAGATACATGTACATAAAGTTTGAGAGCTATTCAATTATTCTAGTAAATTGTCCTTAATGCATTTCTTTCTCTTACTCAATAATGCAATCATTAACTCCCGTCACTCTTTCTTCCTCAATAATGGTCAAATAGCTCCAATCCTTTTCATTTGCACTACCAGCTCTCAGGGCTGGACATTTTTTCCTCATCTCCTTGCACTTATCAAATTCTCATTTGAGAGTCTCTCAGAACACCACCAAACTTTCATTTGTTGCACTTGTCTTGAGTTGTATTTTTACCTTTGTGTGACTATTTGAACAACTTTTATTTTCCTCTTACCTTCTTACCACTCCACCTGACTTTGGGGTGTGTAAAGGCAGGAACTATGTATTTTTAATTCCTGACAATAAAAGGGGCTAGCATTAGTTGACTGACTGAATGACACATTCTAAATGTCTAACACTGCCCAACACATAGGAGTTATTTGATGTATATTTATTGAGTGCATATGCATAAAACACACACCATTCAACTCAATAATCCAAAGAGAAATGAAATTAGTCCTATTGTGGGAAAATTGTATGATTTATGGATTGATGTTCATACACAGTGAGTGTGAAATTTTGAACTTTTAGAGCTGATATAAGCACTGGAAATTTGGGGGCAATCTCTTTACTTCAGAAATACAGTTGAGATTTTGAGAATTTAACTGACTTGTCTAAAGCCACAACTGTTTAATGACAAAGGACAAGCTAATTCCTGAGCCCAACTCATTGGAAGGGTGGGCAGCCCTGTTCTTTTTTCTATTCCATACAAACTCCTTGCTATGCTCACTGGTCTACAAAATGTCTATGTTGGTTACAGCACTAGAGTGGCAGGTCTGACTTTAGCCTATGAAAGTTTAGAGTGAAACAATTTATAATAAGAAAAATAAAAATAGTGGTATAAAGAACTGAGGAAATAGGACCACACCAACTTGGAAACATAAACAATAAGTTAGGATCTATGTTTTGGGGAAAGAAAACATGAGGTTTCTGGATGAGATATACACAGACCATAGTGGAAAGAGTCTTTTGTCCCTCCACATTTATGTTCTCACATAAGAAAAGCAAACATTGATGATAAGGATCAGACATAAAGGAACACAGCTATCTGGAACACTCTACACTATGAGATAAAGTGAGTTCTGGTGGACAAAGGGATATTTCCCATGAATAGCAGCTGATTAAGAAGAGCAAAGATGAAACAGTTATATCTGCCAGGAGGCCAAGACAGGCACTATTCCTCAAAATAGGGGAAAAGGGGCAAATGTCCTCCTGCTCCTAAATTGAGAATCTCTATGGTAGCATTTTGTTTTATATTTTATGTCACAGGTCACATCCTTGTAAGACTCAAAACTTATAGAGGGTAGATTGAGCATTGAAGGCATTCAATAAGTGTTACTATTTCTACTGTACCCACTTAAAATTCACACTGCCCACTATCCAAAGATAGTGAAAACAAGTAGAGGGTAACCCTGAAGAAGACCAGTGTTTTATAATTTTCTGCAAAGGTTAAGTATTATATAGGCATTCTTTTACATAACTCTCATGACTTGTGTGGTTAGTAATATGATTGCCATTTTGCACATGAGGAAACTAAAAGACTTTTCCAAGGTTATTTAGGGAAACAACTTCAATTTGACCACAAGTGTCTTAACTCTGAAAACAGTAACCTTTCACTAAACCAGCGATTCCCAAAGTGTGGTACCTATACCACCAGCATCAACATTACATGGGAACGTGTTATAAATACAAAACCTTGGGCCTCATTCTACCTACTAAATCAGAAACTCAGAAGGTGGAGTCCAACAAACTGTTTTAATCCCATCTGATATTTCAGGTGCATGTTCAGGTTCAAAAACCACTGGCTTCTGCCATATAGCACCATGCAACCCATGTGCATAAAACTGTTGCTTACTCACTGAAGTGAGTACTTGACGTCTGTCAGACAATTTTTATTTATTCATTTTACCATTTTGGAACAAATGTATTTTACTGATATATAGTAGTGTGATATACTGCAGAACCACATGCAATAGCGTTAGGGGGCAGGCAAGCTGGGTAAAGAAGTCCAGCTCTACCACCTATTGTCATATAATCTTGGCAAGTTGCATAACTTCTGTAAATTTAGAATTTGGTTTTGGTAAGAAACAAAAATAAAAATAGTGAGATAATACACAAAAAGCACTTAGCCAGCACTCACAATGCGGTAAATGCTCAATATAGAAAATAAAGAAAATATAGCTTTATGATTATCATTAAAGACAATATTAGTAATGTTATAACTAATTAAATAAGTAGTGAAGCTCATGTATTGTGCATGTTGCAAAGTAGAGATTTGCCTCTACTTAGAATTTTTATTATGGAATTGTTTTGTTTTTTCAGTTTCAAAATGAATACCCAATTTATTTCAATTCAATAAACATTTACTATATAAGAAGGTGCTGTGTTGTTTCAGGGTAATTTTTTAAAGTATAGTGAAGATACCAGTCTTCAATTTATGTTAGGGAATAGACATTATTATCTATTGAGTAATGCTTTAGATTAAATCCTTGGGGACTTGGCACCAAGATGGCCGAATAGGAACAGCTCCAGCATCCAGGTCCCAGTGTGAGCGACTCAGAGGATGGGTGATTTCTGCATTTCCAACTGAGGTACCAGGTTCATCTAACTAGGGTGTGTCAGACAGTGGGTGCAGGACAGTGGGTGCAGCCCAATGAGTGAGAGCTGAAGCAGGGCGAGGCATTGCCTCGCCTAAGAAGTGCAAGGGGGAAGGGAATTCCCTTTCCTAGCCAAGGGAAACCGTAACAACACCTGGAAAATCGGGTCACTCCCACCCTAATACTGCGCTTTACCAAAGGTCTTAGCAAATGGCACACCAGGAGATTATATCCTGCGCCTGGCTCAGAGGGTCCCATGCCCATGGAGCCCCCCTCATTGCTAGCATAGCAGTCTGAGATCTAACTGCAAGGTGGCAGAGAGGCTGGGGGAGGGGCGCCCACCATTGCTGAGGCTTAAGTAGATAAACAAAGCGGCCAGGAAGCTCGAACGGGGTGGAGGTCACCACAGCTCAAGGAGGCCTGTCTGCTTCTGTAGACTCCACCTCTGGGAACAGGGCATAGCCAAGCAAAAGGCAACAGAAACCTCTGCAGATATAAATGTGCCTGTTTGACAGGTTTGAAGAGAGTAGTGGTTCTCCCAGCACAGAGTTTGAGATCTGAGAATGGACAGACTGCCTCCTCAAGTGGGTATCTGACACCTGAGTAGCCTAACTGGGAGACATCCCCCACTGGGGGCAGACTGACACCTCACACAGCCAGGTACACCTCTGAGATGAAGCTTCCAGAGGAACAATCAGACAGCAACATCTGCTGTTCAGCAATATTCACTCTTCTGCAGCTTATGCTGCTGATGCCCAGGCAAACAGGGTCTGGAATGGTTCTCAAGCAAACTCCAACAGACCTGCAGCTGAGGGTCCTGACTGTTAGAAGGAAAACTAACAAACAGAAAGGACACCCATGCCAAAACCCCATCTGTATGTCACCACCGTCAAAGACTAAAGGTAGATAAAACCACAAAGAGAGGGAAAAAACAGTGCAGGAAAGATGAAAATTGTAGAAATCAGAGCACCTCTCCCCCTCCAAAGGAACGCAGCTCCTCACCAGCAATGGAACAAAGCTGGACGGAGAATGACTTTGATGAGTTGAGAGAAGAAGGCTTCAGACAATCAAAATTCTCCGAGCTAAAGGAGGAACTACGAACCGAGCACAAAGAAACTAAAAACCTTGAAAAAAGATTTGACGAATGGCTAACTGGAATAACCAATGTAGAGAAGTCCTTAAATGACCTGATAGAGATGAAAACCATGACACTAGAACTACGTGATAAACGCACAAGCTTGAGTAACCGACTCGATCAACTGGAAGAAAGGGTATCAATGACTGAAGATCAAATGAATGAAATGAAGCGAAAAGAGAAGTTTAGAGAAAAAAAGAGTAAAAAGAAATGAACAAAGCCTCCAAGAAATATGGGACTATGTGAAAAGACCAAATTTATGTCTGATTAGTGTACTTGAAAGTGATGGGGAGAATGGAACCAAGTTGGAAAACACTCTGCAGGATATTATCCAGGAGAACTTCCCCAACCCAGTAAGGCAGGCCAACATTCAAATTCAGGAAATACAGAGAATGCCACAAAGATACTCCTCGAGAAGAGCAACTCCAAGACACATAATTGTCAGATTCACCAAAATTGAAATGAAGGAAAAGTGTTAAGGACAGCCAGAGAGAAAGATCGGGTTGCACACAAAGGGAAGCCCATCAGACTAACAGCGGATCTCTTGGCAGAAACTCTACAAGCCAGAAGAGAGTGGGGGGCAATATTCAACATTTTTACACAAAAGAATTATCAACCCAGAATTTCATAACCAGCCAAACAAAGTTTCATAAGTGAAGAAGAAATAAAATCCTTTACAGACAAGCAAATGCTGAGAGATTTTGTCACCATCAGGCCTGTCCTACAAGAGATCCTGAAGGAAGCACTAAACATGGAAAGGAACAACTGGTACCAGCCACTGCAAAAACATGCCAAAATGTAAAGACCATTGATTCTAGGAAGAAACTGCATCAACTAACAAGCAAAATAACCAGCTAATATCACAATGAGAGGATCAAGTTCACACATAACAGTATTAACCTTAAATGTAAATGGCATAAATGCTCCAATTAAAAGACATAGACTGGCAAATTGGATAAAGAGCATCAGCACCCATCAGTGTGCTGTATTCAGGAGACCCATCTCACGTGCAGAGACACACATAGGCTCAAAATAAATGGATGGAAGAAGATCTACCAAGCAAATGGAAAACAAAAAAAGGCAGGGGTTGCAATCCTAGTCTCTGATAAAACAGACGTTAAACCATCAAAGATCAAAAGAGACAAAGAAGGCCATTACATAATGGTAAAAGGATCAATTCAACAAGAAGAGCTAACTATCCTAAATATATATGCACCCAATACAGGAGCACCCAGATTCATAAAGCAAGTCCTTAGAGACTTACGAAGACACTTACACTCCCAAACAATAATAATGGGAGACTTTAATACCCCACTCTCAACATTAGACAGACCAACGAGACAGAAAGTTAACAAGGATATCCAGGAATTGAACTCATCTCTGCACTAAGCGGACCTAATAGATACCTACAGAACTCTCCACCCCATATCAACAGAATATACATTCTTCTCAGCACCACATCATACTTATTCCAAAATTGACCACATAGTTGAAAGTAAAGCACTCCTCACCAAATGTAAAAGAACGGAAATTATAACAAACTGCCTCTCAGACCACAGTGCAATCAAACTAGAACTCAGGAATAAGAAACTCAATCAAAACCGCTCAACTACATGGAAACTGAACAACCTGCTCCTGAATGACTACTGGGTACATAATGAAATGAAGGCAGAAATAAAGATGTTATTTGAAATCAATGAGAACAAAGATACAACATACCAGAATCTCTGGGACACATTTAAAGCAGTGTGTGGATGGAAATTTATAGCACTAAATGCCCACAAGAGAAAAAAGGAAAGATGTGAAATTGACACCCTAATATCACAATTAAAAGAACTAGAGAAGCAAGAGCAAACACATTCAAAAGCTAGCAGAAGGCAAGAAATAACTAAGATCAGAGCAGAACTGAAGGAGATAGAGACACAAAAAACCCTCCAAAAAATCAATGAATCCAGGAGTTGGTTTTTTGAAAAGATCAACAAAAGTGATAGACTGCTAGCAAGACTAATAAAGATGAAAAGAGAGAAGAATCAAATACCTGCAATAAAAAATGATAAAGGGGATGTCACCATCAACCCCGTAGGAATACAAACTACCATCAGAGAATACTATAAACACCTCTACGCAAAAAAAGTACAAACCTAGAAGAAATGGATTAATTCTTGGAGACATACACTCTCCCAAGACTAAACCAGGAAGAAGTTGAATCCAGGAATAGACCAACAACAGGCTCTGAAGTTGAGGCAATAATTAATAGCTTACCAACCAAAAAAAGTGTGATACACAGTCAAATTCTACCAGAGGTACAAGGAGGATCTGGTACCATTCCTTCTGAAACTATTCCAATCAATAGAAAAAGAGGGAATCCTCCCTAACGCATTTTATGAGGCCAGCATCATCCTGATACCAAAGCCTGACAGAGACATTAAAAAAAAAGAGAATTTTAGACCAATATCCCTGATGAACATCGATGCAAAAATCCTCAACAAAATACTGGCAAATCAAATGCAGCAGTACATCAAAAAGTTTATCCACCATCATCAAGTGGGCTTCATCCCTGGGATGCAAGGCTGGTTCAACATATGCAAATCAATAAACATAATCCAGCATATAAACAGAACCAAAGACAAAAACCACATGGTTATCTCAGTAGATGCAGAAAAGGTCTTTGACAAAATTCAACAGCCCTTCATGCTAAACACTCTCAATAAATTAGGTATTGATGGAATGTATCTCAAAATAATAAGAGCTATTTATGACAAACCCACAGCCAATATCATACTGAATGGGCAAAAACTGGAAACATTCCCTTTGAAAACTGGCAGAAGAAGGGATGCCCTCTCTCACCACTCCTATTCAACACAGTGTTGGAAGCTCTGGCCAGGGCAGTCAGACAAGATAAAGAAATAAAGGGTATTCAATTAGGAAAAGAAGTCAAATTGGTACAGATGACATGATTGTATATTTAGAAAACCCCATCATCTCAGCCCCAAATCTCCTTAAGCTGATAAGCAACTTCAGGAAATTCTCAGGATACAAAATCAATATGCAAAAATCACAAGCAGTCTTATACAATCATAACAGAAAAACAGAGAGCCAAATCATGAGTGAACTCCCATTCACAATTGCTTCAAAGAGAATAAAATACCTAGGAATACAACTTACAATGAATGTGAAGGAGCTCTTCAAGGAGAACTACAAACCACTGCTCAACGAAATAAAAAAGCACATAAACAAATGGAAGAAAATTCCATGATCATGGATAGGAAGAACCAATATCGTGAAAATGGCCATACTGCCCAAGGCAATTTATAGATTCAATGACATCCCCATTAAGCTACCAATGACTTTCTTCACAGAATTGGAAAAAACTGCTTTAAAGTTCATATGGAACCAAAAATGAGCCCACATTGCCAAGATAATCCTAAGTCAAAAGAACAAAGCTGGAGGCATCACGCTACTTGACTTCAAACTATACTACAAGGCTACAGTAGCCAAAACAGCATGGGACTGGTACCAAAACAGAGATATAGACCAATGGAACAGAACAAAGCCGTCAGAGGTAATAACACACATCTACAACCATCTGATCTTTGACAAACAACAAAAACAAGAAATAGGGTAAGGATTCCCTACTTAATAAATGGTGCTGGGAAAACTGGCTAGTCATAAGTAGAAAGCTGAAATTGGATCCCTTCCTTACACCTTATACAAAAATTAATTCAAGATGGATTAGAGACTTAAATGTTAGACCTAAAACCATGAAACCCCTTGAAGAAAACCTAGGCAATACTATTCAGGACATAGGCATGGGCAAGGGCTTTACGTCTAAAACACGAAAAGCAATGGCAACAAAAGCCAGAATAGACAAATGGGATCTAATTAAACTAAAGAGCTTCTGCACAGCAAAAGAAACTACCATCAGAGTGAATAGGCAACCTACAGAATGGGAGAAAATTTTCGCAATCTACTCATCTGACAAAAGGCTAATATCCAGAACCTACAAGGAACTCAAACAAATTTACAAGAAAAAAACAAACAATCCCTTCAAAAAGTGGGCAAAGGATATGAACAGACACTTCTCAAAAGAAGACGTTCATCCAGCCAACAGACACATGAAAAAATGCTCATCATCACTAGCCATCAGAGAAATGCAAATCAAAACCGCAATGAGATACCATCTCACACCAGTTAGAATGGCAATCATTAAAAAATCAGGAAATAACAGGTGCTGGAGAGGATATGGAGAAATAGGAACACTCTTTCACTGTTGGTGGGACTGTAAACTAGTTCAACCATTGTTGAAGACAGTGTGGCGATGCCTCAAGGATCTAGAACTAGAAATACCATTTGACCCAGCCATCCCATTACTGGGTATATACCCAAAGGATTATAAATCATGCTGCTATAAAGACACATGCACACGTATGTTTATTGTGACACTGTTCACAATAGCAAAGACTTGGAATCAACCCAAATGTCCATCAATGACAGATTGGATTAAGAAAATGTGGCAATATAAATGGTGGAATACTATGCAGCCATAAAAAAGGATGAGTTCATGTCCTTTGCAGGGCCAGGGATGCAGCTGGAAACCATCATTCTCAGAAAACTATTGCAAGAACAGAAAACCTAACACCTAACACCGCATGTTCTCACTCATGGGTGGGAATTGAACAATGAGAACACTTGGACACAGGAAGGGGAACATCACACACCAGGGCCTGTTGTGGTGTAGGGGCAGGAGGGAGGGATAGCATTAGGAGATATACGTAATGTAAACGACGAGTTAATGGGTATAGCACACCAACATGGCACATGTATACATAGGTAACAAACCTGCACATTGTACCCCTGTACCCTAGAACTTAAAGCATAACAAAAAATAAAATAAAAATAAATCCTTTCAAACTTTATGTTGTATTGGCTTACAGCTTTAAATTGTGCCCTTTAACAGTATTTAAATACATTGTTATGATACATATTTAACTTCTGGTCAAATTTATTACTTAGGGAAAACCCTATAATACCATATCTGCAGTAATACTATGTCCAATTTTTTTTTTTAAACTCAGTGAGACTTGGGCCTATTATTTCTTCCTTATTTGCACCAACCAGTGAAAGAAACCAACTTCTATTCCCTTTATAATGCTTTTATGCATAGAAAAAGGCCGTCATCTTTTCTGTGTCTTTTTTTTTTTATTTTTTAAGATTTTCAATTTTCACAAGCTCCTCTCATAGCTCATGTGCTCAAGATCTTTTTATCATTTGTATTGTATCTCCACCAAATGCTTGGCAATTTGTCTCTTTTTTGAAATGTGCTTTTTTTGTTGAACTGAGTCTCCAAATTGCAGCCTAACAAGACCTGAATGTAGCTCAATCCCTTTTTATGCATGACATCGCTATTACAATTCAACACACTGTAGCATTTGAATATTTTAACAGGTATTAGAATGTCAACTTATTCAATTTATCATCCACTGTAGCTCTTGAATTTTTCTTTCTGCTGCTACAATCTCTAGCTATTCATTGTACTTTTTGGTTCCATTATCCCTCCCTGCAGCACCTTTCACATTCATTCCATTTTTGTGATTCTGATGTCACTGATTTTACCCATATCCCCAATGTATCAATATTATGCTGCATAGTATAGTACAACACCCCCAAATTTGCAATCCCTGCTACTTCTATGACTCACTGTTTTGTAGACATATTAGAATAAATATGTATTTCCCAACATATTTCATAAGTCTACTACATTACCTCTAGTATTCTTTTCTTAGATGACTTTTGTAAATCACTCTATTTAAGGCTTCAGTTAAACAAACAAAAAGCAAACAAACAAGGATTACTGGTCTATTGTTACAGGGCCATTTTAAAAAGAAATATTGTTCTTTCTTTTTTGACTCAATTTGAGAAACTTAAACTCAGCACCAACTACAAGATTGCATTATTGTTTAATTATCGAGCTGTCATCCAAAAAATACAGATTACACCTCTGATCTTCACACACACCTAGTAGCATAGTGGATATCATCTGTCCTCACTGCCGGAGGTGACCTGTGCTTGCTGGGCATGTCATGTGGTGGGTTAAGCAAATCTTAGTAAATACAGAGTTAATTTCACTTAACATGTTTACTTTCCCCGTTACAAAAGAAAGCAAGGCAGAGAATATAAAATGAAAGTAATGAAGGAAATGACAAAAGAATCTTAAGTTGTTTGGCCCAAATTTTATTATTTTACCACAGATAAGTGGCAGAGTTACCAAAACCAAAATGAGCTGATGAATTGTTCAAGTTTACAAGTCAAATATTACCGTACTTATTAAATTAAACAGAAACACGTGTGGCTTTATTCTGTCTAGAATTCCCATCTACCCACCTTACATATTCATAGACACCTACTCCTGCCTTGAGTCCTGCCCTATCCACTTAAGTCTTACTTATGCTTCATGAATCAAAATGAGATCCCTCCAAGATAGTAATGTTTCCTTTCTTTGTGTTCACACTCTATCTTGTACTTAGTTCTTATTTCAAAATCAAATTGTTTAAAAAACAGTTCCTCTATGAATGTTAAGATCCACTTCTTTGATTTCCAGCTACCAGATGGTACTGAGAATTATTCAAAAAATCTTCCTAAATAAATGAACTATTTTTAACGTAGCATTTTTCCCAAAAGCTATATTTCTAAAATTTAGACAGTGATATTAGGAGTCGAATGCTTTCTAGAGAAATTATGGTGATGCAATGGTGTGAGTCCAATTTTAACAACATGGTAGAAAAACATGTTTATACGAGTAGACCCATTAAAGTTTTAAAACAATAATCAGCTCTGAAAAAGCGCACGTGTATAGCAAAATAAAACAAAAACAAACAAAACACACAAAAACAAAAGGGAAGAAAGAAGAGACTATAATTTCTCCATAATACATTTCATCTTTTTTATATGTATATATGATATGGATTTTAATAAAATTGTGGCTGTATTTATTTTGGATAAATATTTACTTCCATGGTCAGATTATATGTGGTAGAATTGAAGGAGGTGGTAAAAATAGTAAAAAAGTTTGTATAACATTTTCAGGTCTAATGAAATAGTTTTCAGAAGACTTAGCAAAATATCTTGAAAATTTAAAAAATGGGTACACTTTGGTTCTAGAGAAGACAGATGAAATATTGGATTGCTGTCTTCAAATAGATGATAGATCAATTGGCAGATGATACTGATAAAATATTTTCCTTTTTAGCTTATATAAGACCAGAAACAATTAATTTAGAGGGCAAGCAGGAAATGCTACAGGAAGGTGAGGTATTATGATGAGTTACTAAATAATGCAGTGAAAGATTCCTACAGAGACCTTTTGAATAGAATAGTTACTCTTTGATCTAGTCATTTAGATATTAAATCTAAACCTAGGGGGCGGAGCAAGATGGCCGAATAGGAACAGCTCCAGTCTCCAACTCCCAGGGCGAGCGACACAGAAGATAGGTGATTTCTGCATTTTCAACTGAGGTACTGGTTTTATCTCACTAGGGAGTGCATGACAATCAGTGCTGCTCAGCTGCTGCAGCCGGACCAGCGAGAGCTGAAGCACCGGGAGGCATCGCCTCACCTGGGAAGTACAAGGGGGAAGGGAATCCCTTTTCCTAGCCAGGGGAACTGAGACACACAACACCTGGAAAAATTGGGTAACTCCCACCCCAATACTGCGCTCTACCAAGGATCTTAGCAAACGGGCACACCAGGAGACTATATCCCAGGAGACTATATCCCACACCTGGCCGGGAGGGTCCCACGCCCATGGAGCCTCCCTCATTGCTAGCACAGCAGTCTGTGATCTCCCGGCAAGGCAGCAGAGAGGCTGGGGGAGGGGTGCCCGCCATTGCTGAGGCTTAAGTAGATAAACAAAGCCTCTGGGAAGCTCCAACTGGGTGGAGCTCACAGCAGCTCAAGGAGTCCTCCCTTTCTCTGTAGACTCCACCTCTGGGGACAGGGCACAGCTAAACAACAACAACAACAACAAAAAGCAGCTGAAACCTCTGCAGACGCAAAGGACTCTGTCTGACAGCTTTGAAGAGAGCAGTGGATCTCCCAACACGGAGGCTGAGATCTGAGAAGGGACAGACGGCCTGCTCAAGTGGGTCCCTGACCCCTGAGTAGCCTAACTGGGAGACATCCCCCACTAGGGGCAGACCAACACCCCACACCTCACACAGTGGAGTACACCCCTGAGAGGAAGCTTCCAAAGCAAGAATCAGACAGGTACACTCACTGTTCAGAAATATTCTAGCTTCTGCAGCCTCTGCTGCTGATACCCAGGCAAACAGGGTCTGGAGTGGACCTCAAGCAATCTCCAACAGACCTACAGCTGAGGGTCCTGACTGTTAGAAGGAAAACTAACAAACAGGAAGGACACCCACACCAAAACCCCATCAGTACGTCACCATCATCAAAGACCAGAGGCAGATAAAACCACAAAGATGGGGAAAAAGCAGGGCAGAAAAGCTGGAAATTCAAAAAATAAGAGCGTATCGTCCCCTGCAAAGGAACGCAGCTCATCGCCAGCAACGGATCAAAGCTGGACGGAGAATGACTTTGATGAGATAAGAGAAGAAGGCTCCAGTCCATCAAACTTCTCAGAGCTAAAGGAGGAATTACGTACCCAGTGCAAAGAAACTAAAAATCTTGAGAAAAGAGTGGAAGAATTGATAACTAGAATAATTAATGCAGAGAAGGCAATAAACGAATGGACAGAGATGAAAACCATGACACGAGAAATACGTGACAAATGCACAAGCTTCAGTAACCGACTCGATCAACTGGAAGAAAGAGTATCAGCAATTGAGGATCAAATGAATGAAATGAAGCGAGAAGAGAAACCTAAAGAAAAAAGAAGAAAAAGAAATGAACAAAGCCTGTAAGAAGTATGGGATTATGTAAAAAGACCAAATCTACGTCTGATTGGGGTGCCTGAAAGTGAGGGGGAAAATGGAACCAAGTTGGAAAACACTCTTCAGGATATCATCCAGGAGAACTTCCCCAACCTAGTAGAGCAGGCCAACATTCAAATTCAGGAAATACAGAGAACGCCACAAAGATACTCCTCGAGAAGAGCAACTCCAAGACACATAATTGTCAGATTCACCAAGTAGAAATGAAGGAAAAAATCTTATGGGCAGCCAGAGAGAAAGGTCGGGTTACCCACAAAGGGCAGCCTATCAGACTAACAGCAGATCTCACGGCAGAAACTCTACAAGCTAGAAGAGAGTGGGGGCCAATATTCAACATTCTTAAAGAAAAGAATTTTAAACCCAGAATTTCATATCCAGCCAAACTAAGTTTCATAAGTGAAGGAGAAATAAAATCTTTTACAGATAAGCAAATGCTTAGAGATTTTGTCACCACCAGGCCTGCCTTACAAGAGACCCTGAAGGAAGTACTAAACATGGAAAGGAACAACCGGTACCAACCATTGCAAAAACATGCCAAAATATAAAGACCATCAATGCTAGGAAGAAACTGTATCAACTAACGAGCAAAATAACCAGTTAATATCATAATGGCAGGATCAAGTTCACACATAACAATATTAACCTTAAATGTAAATGGACTAAATGCTCCAATTAAAAGATACAGACTGGCAAACTGGATAAAGAGTCAAGACCCATCAGTTTGCTGTATTCAGGAGACCCATCTCACACGCAGAGAAATACATAGACTCAAAATAAAGGGATGGAGGAAGATCTACCAAGCAAATGGAGAACAAAAAAAAGCAGGGGTTGCAATACTAGTCTCTGATAAAACAGACGTTAAACCATCAAAGATCAAAAGGGACAAAGAAGGCCATCACATAATGGTAAAGGGATCAATTCAACAGGAAGAGCTAACTATCCTAAATATATATGCACCCAATACAGGAGCACCCAGATTCATAAAGCAAGTCCTTAAAGACTTACAAAGAGACTTAGACTTCCATACAATAATAATGGGAGACTTCAACACCCCACTGTCAACATTAGACAGATCAACGAGACAGAAAGTTAACAAGGATATCCAGGAATTGAACTCGTCTCTGCAGCAAGCAGACCTAATAGACATCTACAGAACTCTCCACCCCAAATCAACAGAATATACATTCTACTCAGCAGCACATCACACTTATTCCAAAACTGACCACATAATTGGAAGTAAAGCACTCCTCAGCAAATGTACAAGAACAGAAATTATAACAAACTGTCTCTCAGACCACAGTGCAATCAAACTAGAACTCAGGACTAAGAAACTCAATCAAAACCGCTCAACTACATGGAAACTGAACAACCTGCTCCTGAATGACTACTGGGTGGTACATAACAAAATGAAGGCAGAAATAAAGATGTTATTTGAAATCAATGAGAGCAAAGATACAACATACCAGAATCTCTGGGACACATTTAAAGCAGTGTGTAGAGGGAAATTTTAACACTAAATGCCCACAAGAGAAAGCAGGAAAGATCTGAAATTGACACTCTAACATCACAATTAAAAGAACTAGCGAAGCAAGAACAAACACATTCAAAAGCTAGCAGAAGGCAAGAAATAACTAAGATCAGAGCAGAACTGAAGGAGATAGAGACACAAAAAACCCTCCAAAAAATCAATGAATCCAGGAGTTGGTTTTTTGAAAAGATCAACAAAATTGATAGACCGCTAGTAAGACTAATAAAGAAGAAAAGAGAGAAGAATCAAATACCTGCAATAAAAAATGATAAAGGGGATGTCACCACCAACCCCGCAGAAATATAAACACCTCTACGCAAATAAACTAGAAAATCTAGAAGAAATGGAGAATTTCCTGGACACTTACACTCTCCCAAGACTAAACCAGGAAGAAGCTGAATTCCTGAATAGATCAATACTAGGCTCTGAAATTGAGGCAATAATTAATATCCTACCAATGAAAAAAAGTCCAGGACCAGATGGATTCACAGCTGAATTCTACCAGAGGTTCAAGGAGGAGCTGGTACCATTCCTTCTGAAACTATTCCAATCAATAGAAAAAGAGGGAATCCTCCCTAACTCATTTTATGAGGCCAACATCATCCTGATACCAAAGCCTGGCAGAGACACAACAAAAAAAGAGAATTTTAGACCAATACCCCTGATGAACATCGATGCAAAAATCCTCAATAAAATACTGGCAAACCAGATCCAGCAGCACATCAAAAAGCTTATCCACCATGATGAAGTGAGCTTCATCCCTGGGAGGCAAGGCTGGTTCAACATACGCAAATCAATAAACGTAATCCAGCATATAAACAGAACCAAAGACAAAAACCACATGATTATCTCAATAGATGCAAAAAAGGCCTTTGACAAAATTCAAAAGCCCTTCATGCTAAACACTCTCAATAAATTCGGTATTGATGGAACGTATCTCAAAATCATAAGAGCTATTTATGACAAACCCACAGCCAATATCATACTGAATGGGCAAAAACTGGAAAAATTCCCTTTGAAAACTGGCACAAGACAGCGATGCCCTCTCTCACCACTCCTATTCAACATAGTGTTGGAAGTTCTGGCTAGGGCAATCAGGCAAGAGAAAGAAATCAAGGGTATTCAGTTAGGAAAAGAAGAAGTCAAATTGTCCCTCTTTGCAGATGACATGATTGTGTATTTAGAAAACCCCATTGTCTCAGCCCCAAATCTCCTTAAGCTGATAAGAAACTTCAGCAAAGTCTCAGGATACAAAATCAATGTGCAAAAATCACAAGCATTCTTATACACTAGTAACAGACAAACAGAGAGCCAAATCATGAACGAACTTCCATTCACAATTGCTTCAAAGAGAATGAAATACCTAGGAATCCAACTTACAAGGGATGTAAAGGACCTCTTCAAGGAGAACTACAAACCACTGCTCAGTGAAATCAAAGAGGACACAAACAAATGGAAGAACATACCATGCTCATGGATAGGAAGAATCAATATCGTGAAAATGGCCATACTGCCCAAGGTAATTTATAGATTCAATGCCATCCCCATCAAGCTACCAATTAGTTTCTTCACAGAATTGGAAAAAACTACTTTAAAGTTCATATGGAACCAAAAAGACCCCGCATTGCCAAGACAATCCTAAGTCAAAAGAACAAAGCTGGAGGCATCACGCTACCTGACTTCAAACTATACTACAAAGCTACAGTAACCAAAACAGCATGGTACTGGTACCAAAACAGAGATATAGACCAATGGAACAGAATAGAGTCCTCAAAAATAATACCACACATCTACAGCCATCTGATCTTTGGCAAACCTCAGAAAAACAAGAAATGGGGAAAGGATTCCCTATTTAATAAATGGTGCTGGGAAAATTGGCTAGCCATAAGTAGAAAGCTGTAACCGGATCCTTTCCTTACTCCTTATGCGAAAATTCATTCAAGATGGATTAGAGACTTAAATGTTAGACCTAATACCATAAAAACCCTAGAAGAAAACCTAGGTAATACCATTCAGGACATAGGCATGGGCAAGGACTTCATGTCGAAAACACTGAAAGCAATGGCAACAAAAGCCAAAATTGACAAATGGGATCTCATTAAACTAAAGAGCTTCTGCACAGCAAAAGAAACTACCATCAGAGTGAACAGGCAACCTACAGAATGGGAGAAAATTTTTGCCATCTACTCATCTGACAAAGGGCTAATATCCAGAACCTACAAAGAACTCAAACAAATTTCCAAGAAAAAAACAAACAACCCCATCGAAAAGTGGGCAAAGGATATGAACAGACAGTTCTCAAAACAAGAAATTCATACAGCCAACAGACACATGAAAAAATGCTCATCATCACTGGCCATCAGAGAAATGCAAATCAAAACCACAATGAGATACCATCTCACACCAGTTAGAATGGCAATCATTAAAAAGTCAGGAAACAACAGGTGCTGGAGAGGATGTGGAGAAATAGGAACACTTTTACACTGTTGGTGGGATTGTAAACTAGTTCAACCATTGTGGAAAACAGTATGGTGATGCCTCAAGGATCTAGAACTAGAAGTATCATATGACCCAGCCATCCCATTACTGGGTATATACCCAAAGGATTATAAATCATGCTGCTATAAAGACATGCATACGTATGTTTATTGCAGCACTATTCACAATAGCAAAGACTTGGAATCAACCCAAATGTCCATCAGTGACAGACTGCATTAAGAAAATGTGGCACATATACACCATGGAATTCCATGCAGCCATAAAAATGGATGAGTTTGTGTCCTTTGTAGGGACATGGATGCAGCTGGAAACCATCATTCTCAGCAAACTATCACAAGAACAGAAAACCAAACACCGCATGTTCTGACTCATAGGTGGGAACTGAACAATGAGATCACTTGGACTCGGGAAGGGGAACATCATACACCAGGGCCTATCATGGGGAGTGGGGAGTGGGGAGGGATTGCACTGGGAGTTATACCTGATGTAAATGACGAGTTGATGGATGCTGATGAGTTAATCGGTGCAGCACGCCAACATGGCACAAGTATACATGTGTAACAAACCTGCACATTATCCACATGTACCCTAGAACTTAAAGTATAGTAAAAAAAAAAAAAAAATCTAAACCTAAATAGCTCTTAACAAGACAAATACCAATTATTAATAAGTAGGTTATTCTGACTGCAGTTCTCTTAAGTTTATCCAGAAAAAGTGTCTTTCTTTGTTGCCCATGGGATCATCCCTCGCACGCATATCAGGAACAACCCTGCTATTGCAAATAAAATAGCATCATCTGTACAAATCAACCCTTAGCTTCTCTTCCTTTTAGGAGGAAAGACTCTAGTTATGGGGGCCAGACACTGGAGAGGAATGGATATCAGTTGTCCAAAGTGTAAAAAGAAACATTACATTAATACCCTTGAAAATATATAGATACCTTAAGAAGACTTAAAATACTGTAGGCATAATACTAATAATCTTTGATTATGTTTATGTTTAGTATTCCTTTCATTAGCAAGTGACATTTGGCAGAGTATTTTTTCCTCAAAAGTAATTTAATTAAACAACTTTAACCTCATATATTAAAATACTATATGGCAAAATTCTAAGATAAGATACAAGTTTAAGGTCATTGTCAAGGGTCACTGAAAAAAGAAAGATCTTTTTTTCGTAACCTTTTATTTTTAGTTTTTAATATTAACATTTGTTATGCTACTTTGTTTATGACATATGCTGGTAATTGTTTTATGAATAAATACCACAACCTTTATAAAGAACCTGAAAGAGTCTGGATTGAATTTCATTATTTTGTTCTCATGAGATAGCAGAGCTTTCAAAACTTGAAATAAGGTGACAACTTATATATATATTTTTAAAAATAAAGATCTAAATTAATAAAGTTAGCATTAACTCAATGAAACATTTCAAAGATACCTGTATTGTGACTTTCACACTATTGCCTTGGAAGCTGTGAACCTGATACAAAATGTTGCTGCATGCTTTTGTTTTCCCTTGTCTTGTTTTTCTCCAGTTGGTAAATGAAATGCATCCACTGAGAATCTGAAAGCACTATTGAATAATATCAGAAATACAGGATTTGGCTCAATTTACCTGTTCCTGTTGCTGGAAATCCAATCTGAAATAAGAGTTGATGCCTGTTGGTGACAGTGCTTGTTGCCAAAACTGCAGGCCAGCATTATAACTTCTCTACGTAGTTCTCTAGATATCATCAAAAGGGAAACAAATTAAAAAGAAAGTTAGAGAAATTCATTCCCTAAATAGTAGATAGATTATTAACATAGGAATGGTTTTTAGATCTGGAAATCCTATGCTGCTGAGTAAAAGTCACTTAGGCAGAGTGGAAGTTAAACATACTAAAAGTTTGACAGTACTCCAGTGAGAGGCATGGGTTCCGATCTCAATATCACCAATAAAGGTAGATCTTAAATTAAAACACAGCAAGGAAACGTCTTTGTTCTCAGGATCAGGCAATGGAAACTGTGCTACCCAGCGGCAGTCCTCTTGGGAAAGCGAAATGTAAGATGAAGAATGAAAGGAAGATTGTCTCATGCTGCTAAAGTCACAATGGCACTAGTAGTACATTATTGTACAGTTCTACGGGAAAAGAAGAGGATAAGAAAATAAAACAGTACTCATGTTGGTAGGATGCTTGAACAAGAGATCCATTAAAATTATTTTTCGGCCACCCAAGCTTGATATACGTTGTTGCAACTTGCTTTAAAATATATTCCTAAATGGGGTATAGAATAAATAAACATAAGGTCAGTTTAAAACTTCTATATACTAATAATTAAAATTCTATAATAAAATTAAAATATTCTTAAAATGTACCTACTTTCAAATATCAGTAAAATTATAAGTACAGTAATGTTCTATTATAATTTTATTCAATGTAATATTTCATATATAGAAAATAGGGATAAAATGCTATTGGAATGGTACAAGTCTACTCTTCTTCCTATTAAATCACTAATTTGCATGAGTAAATATTTTAGATGATGACTTTTGTAACAAAATGAGGAAAATAAATAATATTGATAACACCTATGTGTACATATGTACAAATGTATATAGATATGCTATATGAAAATGGACATCTATTATTTATGCATTTTATATCAACAGGGCATATTTAATGCAAAACTACTATGTTGGCCCAACTAATAGCCTAGTATTGATGAAGCTGAGATACACAGAACTCTTCAGTGTAATTATAATGGTATTTCAAAGTCAACAATTCATTCAGCTAATGACATATTTAGGTATCAGTATCAAGGTAAGGCATGCTCTCCCTCGCTATTTTTTGTTTTTTTTAGACAGGGTGTCCACTCTGTTGCCCTGGCTGGAGTGCAGTGGCAACAATCACGGCTCACTGCATCCTCCACCTCCCAGATTCAAGCCATCCTCCCACCTCAGCCTCACGAGTAGCTGTGACTACAGGCACAAGCCACTACATCCAGTTAATTTTTGTATTTATTTATTTATTTTTTTTGTAGAGATGGGGTTTCACCATGTTGCCCAGGTTGGCTCTCCCTCACTTTAATGTGGTTCTTAAATTTTGCCAACGGATTACAAACATTGAAATTACAATGAAAACAATTCTAAACTGTTTACTGAAAACAAAGAATCTGACATGATACACTATTCTAATGTACAAATATATTCAAAAATATATTTTACTTTTACAAAGATTTAATATCGCAGTGTTTTTGTGTTAGGGAGAAATTAATATGTAATATTTCTCTAGCAGGTAAAAAATCATATCATAACTATAACAGCCCATTTATTTGCATGTCTGTTTTAAGGGCTTAGACAAAACTAACAATGAGCATAATTATTCCCATTAAAAAATCATTAAACAGTTTATTTTCTGTAGGTTTAAAGTAAAAATAAAAAGGAAGGAATTCTGATGGCCATCAGAAATCAGATGGCTCCAATAAAA
The DNA here is from genome assembly GCF_003255815.1 of Theropithecus gelada. Classification (NCBI taxonomy): domain Eukaryota; kingdom Metazoa; phylum Chordata; class Mammalia; order Primates; family Cercopithecidae; genus Theropithecus; species Theropithecus gelada. Next base: position 31,705,881 of record NC_037679.1, on the reverse strand, counting down.
AGATTTCATGTCACAGGAATCCACTTTTCAGTAATCCCAAATGTGTATGTTAATTAGTATAGTCAGTATGATATAAAAAATAAGATAATTGTATAAAACACAGAGCAGTCTCTTACATTAACTAAAGGAAAACAAATAGTGTTCAAAGATCACGGAAGGCACAATGATAAGAAATTTAAGAATCAAAAGGCTCATGAGCAGTACTTAATCCTAATATTATTGAAAATAATTATTAAATCAGATTAGGTGGCATGAGCAGTGTAATTTTGGTTTACTAGGTTTTGAGTTCAGAAAATCTGGTCAGGTAACAATTTGGAATGTTTGTCATGTCTTCTTGTCTATTTAGATTATCTGTTGTTTGCTTTCCTGTATCCCCTTGGACCCAATTATGAATGGGCTTTTGCCTCAATGTTGATCTTATCCTTCTTAATTAAGGCAGTGAATTGAATTCACTATGCCCTTTTGGATAAAAATAATGACTAAGAATCGTTACTGAAAATGCCTATATTCTGTTAAGATCTTTGGGATCTTTCCACCCAGGTTAAGTCCTTTGTGAACACAGAGCCCTCTAACTCTTGGAAACTAAGTTTGAACTTTAAAACTTTGCCATGTATATTTCTTCTTTAATTCTGGAGCATTTAAGCTTAATTGACACTTTTAGGTCAGAGCAAAAGGTAGCTTTTGTATTAAATTTCTTCTTCAAATAATTGTCATCTGTGTTGCATAGACAATTAGGACAAAAATCAGGATAGCACAAACTAGAAGAACAAACTAAAATAACTTGGGATCAGTTGCATACATAATAGTAGAAAAAGAATAAAATAGTGTATCTTCTAAAAATTAGAAAGAAAAATTGTATCTTTTTACATTGAAAACGTTGTAGTTTTCCATGCGGTCCAGTAATTTATCTAGTGGATAAAGAGCTCGGCTGGCAGCATGCCATGGAAGAAAATCCTTCTCCTCAGACAGGTATCTGATAATCTCCAGAGGAATATTCTGAGGCAAATAGCCGGCCCTACAGTTAAAAAAAATAGATACATGATGATGCACAAACGAAGATTTTTACGCAAATAAAAGACAGAAAAGCAAGATTCATCACAGTATAAAGAAAGCATATTCAGTGCTATAAAAATAAAATTACTCACTTTTAAAATATAGTCGTACTTAGGATGCCAGTGCCACCTTAATATATGCAGAGTTGGACAGTTAAAAATTTATGAATACGAAAACATCAGAATGCATATTGTTTTAAAAGCAAGCAATTGTGGAATATAAGCAAGACCAAGCCTAGATATGTTCCTTCACAGAAACTCTTCAGAGGTTAACAAGCAATTGAAAATAATTGATTACTGAAATGCAGTTTCAGTTTCTCCATGTATTGTCTTTACTTGTCATTTAGCTCAGGGTAATGATATTTAATACACATTGTTTTTTAAAAGATCATCAAATTAAAGTGTCAATTTGCAGTTCTGAGTGTTTGTTAGAATACAATATTAGCATGTTTTTCAAACCTTTTTTTAAAGTTGCTTTCTATAACACTGATGAAAATCTGAGCTAGATTTTAATAAAGTCCAAATTATAAAAATGTTAAAGGAATAGCTTTTTTTTTTTTTTTTTTTCCTGAGATGGAGTCTCGCTCTGTCGCCCAGGCTGGAGTGCAGTAGTGCCATCTCGGCTCACTGCAAGCTCCGCCTCCCGGGTTCACGCCATTCTCCTGCCTCAGCCTCCTGAGTAGCTGGGACTACAGGTGCCCCCCACCACACCCGGCTATTTTTTTTGTATTTTTAGTAAAGACAGGGCTTCACAGTGTTAGCCAGGATGGTCTCGATCTCCTGATCTCGTGATCTGCCCACCTCAGCCTCCCAAAGTGCTGGGATTACAGGCGTGAGCCACCGCACCTGGCCGAGAATAGCTCTTTTCTTCTATTATTTTCCTTTCAAAATAAAATGTGTCACCTTGAGAACCAATATCCGTTTCCTTAGAAAATACTAAATTGTACCTTTGAAAAATTATCTTAATACATATTGTCTATAGTATAAGAGGCCGTATCAAGAAAAGAAGCCAAAAAGAACTATATATCTCTTTTTTCCAGTGGACTGTACGTAATATTCTAGCAAAATCAAAGCAATATAAATGAGAGTCCACAATACACTAAAAGATGGTCTTAGCCTTGATGTCTTCACTGCATATAGTGACATCATGTATTTTGGTGGAATTTTTCAGCATTGATATTCGCTATGGTTTGAATGTTGATATTTCCCTAAAATGTATGTGTTGGAACCTAATATCCATTGTGACAGGATTAAGAGGTAGGGCCTTTGGAAGTGATGAGGTCATGAGGGCTCTACTTTCAGGAATGGGATTAGTGCCCTTATTAAAGAGGTTCCAATGTGTTTTCTTGACTCTTCTTTTCAGGGTGTGTGCAGCAAGAAGGCACAATCTCTGAAGCAAGCTCTCATCTGCTGGAACTTGATCTGGGACTCCTTGGCCTCCAGAACCATGAACAAAAATTTCTGTTGTTCCTAAATTACCCAATGTAAGGCATTTTGTTATAACAGCCCAAACAGACTAAGACAAATCAACTGAATGCAGACTGTTAACATAGGGAAGAGGGAACTATGAAAGCTAGAAAGCTACAAAGCTAGAAATTATCTACATTTCACACTGTTCTTTTGTAACATAACAAAATTAGATGGACCTTTGTATTTGTGCATGGTGGAAAGTGGACAGGGAGGAAACAGAGCCCTTTTCATCTTCAGTTAAAATAATTTTTCCATATTATTCAGTCTTCATTCAAAGTCACATGCAAAAATTACCCTACGGATGAATATTAGCTTATAATTGTGCTTATAATGTTCATAATAAAAACCAATTCTGAAGAGGGTGCTGCAGTTTTCTTTTAATTAAAACAAAAGAATGTGTGACACGCTAACGATTTTGATTCAACCATAGTACAAGATCACCCATAGTACAAGATCACAGGTTCATAATTCACATAAATAAAATAGTGAGCAAACTTCAAATTTCACATAATTTAAAAATCTGAAAATTTATGATTTACAGTATACCTAGATTAGTGCCACTTTTTTCCTGTGCAAATTCCATTTTATACATTTTTGTAGAAATAGCATGAAATTAGGCTATGGCAACAATAATTAAATAAGCAACTATATTTTAGCCAGGACAACATCCCAATAATAAATTTTGATTTCACAGGTTTGTTCCACTCCCTAAAAATGTAATACAATTTTTATTAAAATAATATTTTAGATTATGTCCTTAAAAGAAATGTAGCTTCCAGTAGTTCAGATTTTGTAATTTGTTTCTCTCTAACTTTTAATTCTAAATATTAATTAGTGTGGTGATTAAATATTCACCTTCTCTTTATACATGCCATGGATTGTATAATGTTAAAGTTGAAGATTTATTTAGAAGCCATTATTATTTTGTTAAATAAGAAAAGTAATGTATTATTTTAAAAAACTTTTAGTAAGTAGCTAACTTATTACAAAACTTCAAATAAGTTTGGAAAGTTGCTTGAATCTCATTTCCCATAAATTTGGACATGATAGCTTTATGTCAATTATAATTTATTGTGTTTTATTTCATCTCTAAAAATGTATAGACATTATTTAATGATTCATACTTTGTAGGGAATTTGCCTACAAATAAAAACGATGACAAATAATGTTATGGAAAGAAACTCAGATTTGAGAAAGAGCCTGAATCTGACTACTACCACACTTGTACAATTAGGCAAATAATTTATCTCTCCAATGCTCACATTCTTTGTCTATAGAAGGATGGAACTAAGAGACACCCATTATGGTACAGAAAAGCTTTTAATCTAACCTATATATCTACAATTTAATCTACTGAAAAACAATTGTAATAATATGGGTACAATTTAACTATTTAACAATTTGAAAAATACTTTGTAATTTTATATTCTCCATTCTGTAGTTGCTTAATATGTACAAGTCTAGGAGACAGGACATGGATCTAGGTTTTATAAGACATCTGGCATTGTGTGAAAAAAAAAGCAAAGCAAACTTGATAAAAGTTCCAAGTAATGGAAAGGCAAGTAAGGAAAACCACTCATTAAACAGAGAAATGGAGCAAGTTCTGTTGTGAGTTCTTTTGGCAGGAATCTCTAACTGCTCACCCAGATCCATGTTGTTCTCTTCTTTGAATGAACTATACTTCGCAGTTCTCCTGGTACTTAGGTGTGGTCATGAGACTGTGATCTAGCCAATAGAATATGAATGTGCCTCTCTGCCTGGATTGTCCTTAGACATCTCCCATTAGGTATTCTATGTTCTTTCTCCTTAAGTGAACCTTCCAGGTGACCTTGACAGTCTTGTATTGAATATATCAAAAACCTGCCTGGGTCCCTGGATGACTGCATGACTATGTCAATTCTCACACACACTCCTGTTATGTGAGCAGAAATAATTTCCATTTTATCTTACCAAATGTGTTTTGGGGTCATTTTTTTTTTTTAACAGCAGTTAACCTTCTTTAATGTCGACCTCGAATAGAATAAGAAACAGATTATACTCAAATTGCCCTCCTTCTGCTGTGGTACCAACATATGTAATTACCAACTACATAATTTAATATACTTGCATTTAAGCCCACGACATCACAATATGTAGGTACACTTAATTGGGCAAGAGGATGATCAGCTTCATTACAAAATTAAGAACTGTAAGAGATAATGTTGGAGTATAGGTTACCTAGCTCAGATGCGTGTTTGTGTAATTGGCTGGTAATGATATCTGTGATTACTACTACTGATAGTGCAATCAATATAGGGAAGTATGTGGAATCCAGTGAATGAAACACGACATTAGCTCACTGTAATCGGCCCAGTAGGCAGCACACTTAGGGTTCTGATGGTGAAATGCAGTTTCCCTAAATTTGCATCACCACAGGGAAATATTGCTAACAAAAATTAAAAATAGCAAATTTAAAGAATACATATTGTATGTATTTCATATATAATTGTGTCCTATTAATATTTTAGGAAAAGGTTGTAGATTATACCTTTCTCCCCTACTATTGGAGTGAGGATGAGCATAAGAAATGATTTGGGAATCAAAGAAAAGACAATGAGAAAGAGGCAAATGAGGAATGTTACAAAAATAAATAAAAGATTGTCCATATGCAGCTAGACAGCTGTTCCTCCCATCCCTCGCTACACACACACATATCTTTCCCTCCTCCTCCTCCAATTTATAAGAGCTTGAAATAAAATATATCTTTAAGTGCACTAGATAATGTATTTTATAAGAAAGAGATTAAAACAAGACTATGTTAGCTGATATTGAAATGCTCTGACCTTAACTGGCTTTGTTTCCACCTAAGATCCAAAATTGCTTTTTAAAAACCATTCTGAATTCCTTTGAATGTTAACTCCTGAATCTTACTGAGATGGGTGGCTTGTATAGAAAATAACCTATTTAACTGTGAGTTTTCTTTAAAGGCAATTGATTTCTGGGCTTGAAACTTAGAGAAATACAAATAAAACACAATTCTCAGATTCTTTGGAGCATCATACTCTACTCTTGATACTCTACATCATACTCTAATAAATGAATATTAACTGAATATTCATTTAAAGCCCAAAAACAGTCTCCTACATATTTCACAATGCTCGCTGAAGATACTGTCACTGTCCCTTAGGGCACAGATTTTTAAAGCACTTGCTGAAATGCTTAATTAAAAAATTTAGTAGGATTTATCTGTTATTTTTCATTATTCATTATTAAAAGGCTTTATACGCTCTTTGTGGGAAAACCTTATGGTACAGATTGGAAATCCCAATAGTTCTTGATGTACCATAGAATAAAAGGGGAAAAACACAGGGGAAGTATCTCTGTCAACCAACAGCTCATTTGATCAGTTTCTAGAGAGAAAAAAAGATCATTCAGCCATTGCTTAATTGTCTGAAGAGATGTAAAAGGAAGTTACTAATTTGTAGCCCCATAAAATTAGTGATATAGTATGAACATTTGTCCCTGCCCAAATCTCACGTTGAATTGCAAATCCCAATGCTGGAAGTGGGGCCTGGTGGGAGGTGTTTGGATCGTGAGGCAGATCCGCCTTCATGGATTGGTGCTGTCTTCCTGATGCTGAGTTCTCATGAGATCTGGTCATTTAAAAGTATATGATGCCTCCCCCTGACTCTCTCTCTCTTGCTCCTGCTTTTGTCAGATGATGTGTCTGCTCCTACTTCACTTTCAACCATGAGTAGAAGTTTCCTGAGGCCTCCCCAGACACCAGGACTATGCTTCCTTTACATCCTGCAAAATTGTGAGCCAATTAAACCTCTTTTCTTATAAATTACACAGTCTTACATATTTCTTTATAGCATTACAAGAATGGCCTAACACAATTAGTAATGTGAAAAGGTGCACAGAGAAGAGATCTCAGAGCCCCTCCTCCTTCTGCTCCTTCTCTTTCAGAAAGCCTGATCCCAAACTTGACTTAGGCACCTTTTTTCTGGGTTCAACTAACACTTTGAGAACACCTCTATTCATAATAATTATCAGGACGTTAGTCATTATTTTCTCACAGTGTTATCTTACTCACTGGCCTTAGCTCTTTCAGAAAATGAAATATGCTCCACCCGTCTTTTTATCCCCACAGCCTAATGCAGAACCCAGCACAAAATAGGCATTCAATAAATGGTCCTTAAACCAAATTAAATTATGTCAATAATGTCATAGCTTTTAAAAACAGGAGCACTTGCCAAAGATACTATAAAACTTAAACATAACCACATTTTTAATTAAGCATTTTTGAAGGTTAAAAAACAGCAGGATGAGAGAATTTTATTAGGGTGATATTGATAGTATTTTTTCTCATCTATTTTATTAATGATAACACATATAGAAGACAAGAAGGCCGCAAGTATCTAGATAACAGCTTTACATTAGCGAGTCTATACCAAAATAAAATAGCTTTACAGCCAGTGAGCATGTAGAGGCATTATACAAACATCTCTAATTTATTTTTCTCTGATTAGCAAATTACTTTCCTAGAAGCAATCGTGTTATTTATGCCATTCATTTAAATAAATTGATGGAAGGCTTAGAAATCTCTTTCTCCTAGTCAGAAAATTGGCAAGGGTAAACAACATGATTTCTAGAGTTCCTTCTTCAGTAAACATTTAAAAATTAAAAATAAGACATCCAGGAAACATTTATTTTGTAATTTACGTAGTCTCACTACCACCATCATTGCATCCAGCATTTCTTCTCTACACATGCTTTCTTCTGTATTTCCAAACATAATATCATAAGAAATCAACCATCATCTTAAAACAGAGTCCACTGGGTACTTAATAGTGTCGAGAAATAGGGTCAATGTTTGACCATTAATTGGAAGAATTAACAGATGTCAGTTATTTGGTCAAAAAGAGAAAAAACCTTAGTTTTAAGGCCCAAGTCAACTATTGTTTAGGAAACTATCCACTTAATAATTTCAAGTTATCATGTATTGAGGAATTAATGTATACCAGTTATGATGTTACGAAAAGATGGTCTAAATTTATTTCAGTCTACTATCCTTTAGAATAGTTATACTAAGCATCAATATCAGTACTATTATGGCCATTGTTTTTAGAGAAAGAAGCTAAAGTTTCAGAAAATATGCCCCTTGCCAACCTCACATGGCTAACGAGTAGCAGGGCTAGAATTCAAAGCCAGGACAGACAAGTAAGCTCCTGCTGGTTCTACCCCATCAGGCAACCTCTCAAAATACGTCTTTGAATTAGGGTTAACTGCTTTCTTCCTTCCTTCCATTCACATCTGGCTTGCATGCCACTTTCATGGAATTTATCACATTAGACTTAATACACAAATACATACATAATGTGGTCCCAGATGATATGAAGGGAAAGCAAGCAGGGTTAGGGAAAGAAGAATTAGAGGGGAGTGGTTTAAATAGGGTGGTTAGGGAACGTGTCACCTGCATGAAGTGAGAGAACAGGTTGATCGATTCTGGTGAGAGAATTATTCTGACTGAGGAAACAGCAAGTTTGGTGGGAGGAGAATACTGACTGAGGAAACAGCAAATTCAAAGGTCTTGAGACAGGAACAGACTGGGATGTTGAAGGAATAACAGAGGGCCTTTGTAGCTGGCGTGGAGTTAGCTGAGGAAAAAGGTCAGGGTATGAAGTTGCAGAGGTCAGCGGTAACCAGAGCATGAAAAACCTGAAATAATAAGGGCTTTGGGTTGTTTTTCTCTTTTGTCCATCAGAAAATGTATTTGTTATTAATAGTGAATGAAGAAAAGATGTCAGTATTCACGATAGAGAAGAGATTGTAAAAGCTTAAGGTTGCCTTTATACTGATTTTTTAAATGCCTTATTTCACTTGTAATCATAAACATTATTCTAACAAGAGATAAATTTTCCTTCCTTTTTGTCTCTTACTGGCATGATCATCATAAGAAGTTAAAGTGAAAGAACTCTTATACAGTCAAAGGAGAAAACCAATATGCCACAGCCTAGATAATCTCACACAGCACTCTTTTCCTAAGATCTAGGTTTTTTCCCTCTCTTCTTTACACTCCAATTATCAATAACTTAGCCTCACCCTCACCCCTAGCTTTGTTAGAGCGAAGGTTCATGAAATGAAGGAGCTTGATTAGAAGAGAAAGTTTTTATGGCCAGTAGAAGTAGAAAGTGCAAAAAGGTCAAGAAGGCTGTCTTTTCAAATCATTACTGATCAAAATGTGACATAATTTGTCAGAATTCACCCTCTGGTGCTTCTCTTTAATGGTATTCTCTTTAAATGGGTTAATTTCTTGCTAGGAAAAAAAAGTTCTACCTCTGGAATTAACGTTGAAGGAGATTTGCTTGTTCCAGAAGTTGATATTACCATCTCTTCCCAATCATGTCCTGTTTGGCATGATGAACACAGCACACTTACAGGTTAGCTACTGCAAAACCACTGAGGGTCTGGTGTGTGCTCTCATGACAACACTGAAGAATTATGGCCTGCAGATCAGCACAGATAGGATAAAAGTCATGCCACTGAACTTTACTTCCATCTCTTTGGCAGCTTTCTGATATTGCTCAGTGGTGACTTTGTGGAACTCAGCTCCTCTTCTCCAGTCTAGCCAGCTGCTCCTTGTAAAATGTATCCTGTTGTTTTGCCACTAGGTCTTTCTCTTCCAGGTGCTTAGCCAGGTGCTTTGCCTTACAGCCTTCCTCCTCACTTGATAGACTCTCTGAAGCAAAGCTCATTGGCAGTGGCCCTCTCTTGGTTGGTCCAGTTCTTTACCTTGCTTTAATTAGTTCTGATTTTCAGAATCTTTATTTTAGCATGCTCCAATGCCAGTTCCTCAGGTACTCTTCTTTTTAAATCTTCATGAAAAAACCGATGCACCACAAACAGCAGAACACTGCTGCGACATTAAATTAGAGGATGGGAGTTGCTTTCTTCCATCAGTTACATTTTCTGAAAGTCAGATGCCCTGCACCATGGTGATGTTCTCATTCTCATGCGCTTAGAAGCTGACTCCGTGGGGGCAGGCAGTCCACCTGTGGTTCCTGCTTCTGCCCCTGCAGAGACCTAGCGCAGACCCAGGTGCATACACACACATGCAGGCACCCGAAGTTTCTGCTGCACAGTGGGAGCTCAGATTGTTTTTCTACGTGTGATAGAAAGCCACCGCAAGTTTTTGAGCTGGGAAATGACACGATCTGATTTATGCTTTAAAAGGGTGACTCTGGCTGCTACGGAGAGCAAACTCAAATGTGCCACGTGGTCTTTCAAGATGAGAAGGATGTGAAATATGATTTCCCAGTTGGTCTTGTCTCACTATACGGACTATGCTTACATGAGAAAAATATATACCTAGTGAGTGAAATGAATGACATAAAAACAGAGAATATGAGTTTTAAAGACAGACCATGCATGATGTTTGTTTTAGAAAGTTTCTTATGAAAATATCAGAAAAGAAATTACAAAACTTATCCACACATTTTTTATTGTTTAAATGTTAAAAGCAGCATTAGAAAACATAGGGAAGGTCACTGATAAATAATTTCAATAATGAATCCACTTTAAAATAATATGTTCTTTATGTACAGGAAAGTGTATATTCCACTTTGGGTTAATTAGCAGAATTAGCCTAGGATTTAAATACAGACTACTGCCGGAAATGAATAAAAAAAAAATCCACAGAGATTATGATTTCCACGGAAAAAGCAACTCTTAAAGCTAGTATGGAATTCTGCTTATTGAGCAGTGAAGTTTTTCAGTGCTCTAAAGGGGCCACATGGGAGTAAAAAGAATAAAAAATTCCAACAGGATTTTTCAGAGGTTGAGTCTACTGCCATCAGGACATCCAATCGTTAACCTAAAGGTCCATAAATCAGTGAAGCTTCTAACTTCCTATATGGCTGCTTTTTGGAGAAATCTGTGAATAACAGGAAACTAGAAAAGAGTAAAAACATCACTCAAACCAAACAACTTAAGGAGAACTGACTTTGTCTTCTCTAGTCTAATATGTATGTCAAAAGTTTTGTCTTTTATATATTACACAAAGAAGTTTATATATTTAACTTATTGTGGAGGGAGGGAGGAGGGTGAAGATTGAAAAACTACCTATCAGGTACTATGCTTATTACCTGCATGACAAAATAATCTGCAAACCAAATCCCTATGACTCGCAATTTACCTATATGACAAACTTGCACATGTACCCCCTGACCCTAAAATAAAAGTTAAAAAAAAAGAAAGAAAGAAAAGAGCAGGAAATAAAATCAGTACTCAAAAAATTTTTTGCATGTTATTCAAATTCTTCATAATTACCTTTGGATTGGTTCTAACAATATTCTGTTGAGAAGATTAGTGTAGTTCACTATTGTCAAATATTGTGGTTATATACATGTTTTATATTGTAAATAACAGGTCTATGAACATCTTTGTACATAAACTTTTACATGTTCTGAATGATTTTCTTTGGATAGAATACCCAAATTAGAATGATTAAGCTAAACATGTGTTTCTTGGAAAATCTCTGAGTACATGTTTTCAGTCTTTGTAAAGCAGCAAATGATCCCAGACAAAGGAGCAGAGAGCCTTACATAGATCAGACAGGCACTGTGATAGCCAACATTGCTTTCGGGTTCTGTGTATGTCAGTCCCTGTGCCAATGCTTTGCATGTATTATGTAACTAAATCCTTGAAAATATCTTCTCAGGTTGGCAGTATTACCATCCCCATTCCACAGATCAAAATTGAGGCTCAAAAAAGTTTTCTAACCTCCCTAGGGTCATATTGCAAATAAGGGGAGAGCTGGAATTTGAACCCAGTCTTCCTACATCATGCCCATGATATTCTTGCCACTATTCCAAAAAGAACTGGTGGTAATTTTTTATTCTCTTTACCATGTTCTAGTAAAAGAAAATACGAGAGAAAATTATAGGGGATATCAAGTGGGAATAATCCATGGAGGTCTTATGAGAAAAGCATAACAATAAATGGGGATGGAGGGAGAAGTTTGGTTCATGGATGACATTAAAATGGAGGTCTTAGTGACTCATAAATACTCCTTTTAGCCTTTGGCCATTTTTTGGCCACATTACCCAAAGCCATGTTCTTAACCACTGATCCCATTCCCTGGATTCCTTTAGTATTTCATCCAGTCTACATAAATCAGAGAACACTCTTAGCCCAGACTCTGGCCTACAGAGGCTGATTCAGTTACCAGTACTATACCTACCATGAACAGCATGCATTACAATAACACTTTGCCTTCAGAAATATTGTTGACACAGGTAAACAAATAGAGTACCAGGATGTGGTCCCCCAAAAAAGGGGACGTAATGATATAAAGTATATTTAATTTACATAAGAAAAAACGCTTCAAACAAAGAAATACTTTCTATCTCAAGGTTTTATAGGAAAGGCAAGAATTAAGGCTATGGAAAGTGGTTTTGGGTTCTATACTTTGCCTGAGAAGGAAAGGGTGAAGGACTCAAATAATGGCATATGGCGCATGGGAGTAATCGCATCCTCTACAAAACTGTAGGGCTGACTTTTGGGCCTGAAAAGAAACCCAAAGATAGCCCATCTCAATTAAATATTTCAAAACTAAATCTCGAAACCAAGTAAAGCTCTAGCTCATACATGCAGGTATCAATACATGTAGGAGCCTTTTATAATTTTTTAAATGTAGGGCTAAGGTTGAAATTTTAGACTGACACAAAGTTTAATAATTAAGCAGGAAGACAATACAACACTCCGAAAAATGGTACATTTTTGAAGGAAAAATAGAAACACTTTTAAGAGTGTAATCTAGTGATGCTAAAGAGAATGATGGCTTTAAAAAGAGAAAAGGCTTGGAAAGGCTTTGAAAGGCTTTAAAAGAGCAGCCAAAAAAGACAGAGGGACTCTACCAAGAGCAAAGTGATAGCAACCCATTTAATCTGTGCTCTGCAACCCACTTAAAGAACCTCCTGGCCAAAGTTAGACCATTTTTGAGTGTCATTAAGAATAAAACTGCTATGACTTGAAATCTATCTGATAGACTTAAATTTATAAGGTCAAAACAAAACTTAAAGACAAACCAAAACAAAATAATTGGTCACTATAGAGCACGCTAGAGAACTGGCTCATTAGTTTTGAAACTGAAAAATAAAGAAAACCATCAAGCATTTATTCTGACTTTTTTTAAAAAAAGAAACTGTATCACTGGTTACCAAATAGTAAACAACAGCAAGTTTCTTTTTGAAAACCTATTCCATTTACACTTAAAAAAAAAAAAAAAAAAAAAAAAAAAAAACCATGAATGAAGGAAACAGCATTTTGCAACACCCAGTGAATTAACAGATTTAGACATTGGACAGCAACAGTTGTGAATATCACAAAAAGACAGACAATTATTTATGTTATGTGTGCATATAGAATCAACTCTGAGGTAATCTTGCCTAAAATTTAAACCTGTACTGGATCAAGCCTCTAGATCCAGTTACCAATTTACAGTGAAAAGAGGGGACAGAGGAACACATAAAAGTGCACAGTGGGGATGCAATCAGCAAAATCCAGACTGTGGAAAGTTGAATAGGAAAAACAACTTTCCTCACTAAATAGTTGGGAAGGAAATTGTTTTTTAATTAAAATGAAAAATAAATAGTTTTAAACTGAAAAGATATTAACTAGTCACTGAGAAGTAAAATCATTTAGATCCTAATTCAAGCAAACTGTGAAAACAATATGGCATTTATGAGACTGTTGGAAATTTAGACACTTCCTGGATAGTTGATATTACTAAAGGGATGTTCATTTTTAGATGGTCATGTTTAAAAATAATAATAATTATTAGAGATACACAGTGAAAATTATTTAAATAAATTAATTTGAAGTGTGGAATTTGCTTCAAAGTAGTATAAAAGGTTGGATGGGGACATGGATGAAATAAGATTGACCATGAGTAAACAATTGTTGATGCAAAATGATTGATACAGCAGCTTCATTACACTCTTTTTCCAGTGTGTGTGCACATTTGAAATTCTTCACAATAAATAGTTAGAAAACAAAGCAGAGTCTAAATCTTATTTATCTCTGTATCCCCAGCATGTATCATAAAGCCTTCGTATGACGTATGCTTAAGAATATTTGCTGAATAACAAACTTCAAGAAAGGCGACCATTTTAGTCTCAGTTTCTTCCTTTATACAATGGGGGAAACGATATTTACCTTCTAGCGCCATCATGAGTTAAAAGACAAGAAATGGAAGAGTATTTTGTAAACTGTAAAGTGCCACACAAAGGTGGCAGCCTTAAGACTGAAGAACTAGAACTAGAATTCAGCATCACGTGCCGTGCATCGGTATTCTGACCTTGATTTGTTCCCTACATTGAGCTAATAAACTCATGTACAGATCCCAGCACATTCATTTTCCCCTTAGGGACAAAGTACCAAATGGTAGTGTAATTGCCAAGGGAAAATTATTACTCTGTTCTGAATTATTTCCATCATAAATCCAAAACCAGTCAAACAGTCTCTGTCACAAAAACGACAGGGTTGCTGTACAGTGATGAGAATCCCACATACAAGTGCTCCATAAATTCATGAGTATCACAACCCTCCAAAGTCATTCTGAATCATGTGTTTAAATCGGAATTGGGAAGCTAGACTGGCAGCATGTTGGTCAACACTGTGGAAACAATGAAAATGAAGTGATTTACTCAGCCATCAGTTAGAGAAATATCCTATCATCTGTCTCATGTAGATTGCATAACATAAGAAAGGCATTTTATTTGTTTGTCTTTAAACATTTATCTATTGCATCAAAGGAAAAAAGGCTTTTTTCATTTAGTAACAATAATACACAGTCATTCATATTTCTCTTACATTGAATTACAGCTGCAAAAAGATATTAAGGCATGTCAAAGAAACTATTTCAAGCAATAATGAATAATAGAAAATGGATAGAGAAGGACACAACTTCTATGTGTGCCATGCATTTTCACATTCTCTAATCTTAGTAAAATATCCATTTTTACTTACAGAGAAATGAAATATCTAATCTAATTCTTTATGATTTAAAGTGATCTTTTCCTGCCTCTCAGAATATTATGCTGTATTCCAAATTAGAGTTAAAATCCCTCAATGCTATTTCAGATGAAGTGTGGAAAGAAAAAATATGTTTTATTACTAGTGAGACAGAAAAAGGACTTCAAATATATAATTCATTGTATAGAAAACGGTTTAATATCTTCAAAAAGATAGTTGTGCACACTTGAAACCATCTTTCAGGAAGCAGGAATCTTAGATTTTTGGTACTTTGCTCTCCCTCAAGGGTACTAAATAGCAACTGAAAGAAATAAAGGGCAAAGCTAAAAAAATACACTGATCCACAAAGAGTATAATGTAAATGGTGACATAGAAATAATGCTAACAATTTATTTTAAAATTTGAACCCACAAAGTGTTTTGGATTTATTTAAGGAAATTTTTAATACTTAGAATTAAAATATATTGAAACCTTTTTGAAATCATCTAACATCTATAAAATATAATAACTGATACTTTTTGTCCTTTGGGACATTAACTTATAGTTTTTAAAACATCCAGGGACAGAGGTTATAGGGAAGACAGTTGCTTCTGATAGCTACCTATTTATCAAATTTCTCAATTTTAGTTGCAACTTCCAGTGTCACAAAATTCAAAAAACACTATTCATCTAGAAATATTTAATTACTCTTGGATCTCCAGCTCAGAAATATGACTGTAACTTTGCCTTGATTTTCTTTAATGGTGATAATGTTCAAATAAAACATAGAAAAAGTAATGATAATGATGTTCTAACTCCTTAATGATGATTAACAATTAGAAGACATTAATGGTATAGATTTACCATGTTCTAACAGTGACACTCATTAATTTTAATAACAGTCTCATAGTTAAGTCCTTGCTTACTGTCTGAAAATTTACTCCTCATTAACACTTGTAAGAAGTAATTTTCTAAAGTTGAAGCATCAATGAAGATACAAAACAATAGCAAAAAAGTGCTAGTTAATTCAGAACAAGGATATATATTAATATTATTCCAAAATGTGAGTGCAAAATAAAGTGACACTTTTTAAATAAGAATTATATTAAAGAATATTTTATATTTTACTATAATGATCACATATAGTTCAACAATATTATTAAAACTGAAAGAGTATAAAATTGAAAGAGTTAGAAATTTCTCTTCTGTAAGAGAACCACTGATACAAGAAGAAAATTCTGGAACCTTAATTTAATAACAGTCATTATTATTATTGTTTAATATACAATGCTAACACAACAATAATTTTCTCAAGAATCACATGTTTAATATTAAGAAGCAGAAACCTAGGAGAAAAGATGATAAAGTGATAAAATCTTTTTCAAAATTGATAGTTTTAGATAAAATGACAGAAACTGGTACATCCCCTATGACTAAAATGCCCTTAAAAAATAAAAACCTTACACTTGCTGCTTGATTATTTCAAAGAGAATTTCATCTCAATTAAAATACCTTAAAGGAATATTTTTTTCTATGGATTTGTCTGTAGTTTGTTTAATCTGTATCTTCTGAGTCTCTGCTAAGAAAGATGAGGAAATAAGCACACGTACACTTTATATCACCTGTTTTTTATCCCCTCTGAACTTTTATTTGTTAAATTACTTCTAAATTTTCCTAGTTTACAGATTTACCTTCTATTTTGTAACCTTCATTGTCCTGTTTCTTTACCTTTGATTCCATGTGTAAGTAAATTCAAGACTCACCATATCCTTTAGTAGCCAAAGGATAACTTGATTACATATAATACTTTGTATTCTAGCCACTGGATTATCTTTGCTTATAGAAATCTCAGCCTGCCTGAATTTTCTACTTTCTAGCTAACTGGCCTTGTTTAATCTTTAAAGCTCAGTTTAGTCACCATGATGTGTCTCAATGTTAATCCCTTTGGGTGAGAGTTCTTTCCTAAAACACAGGGTGCCCTTTCTGTACACTTACATTGTTTTTTTTTGTTTTTTTGTTTTTTTTTTGAGTCAGAGTCTTACTCTGTCACCCAGGCCTGAGTGCAGGGGCATGATCTCGGCTCACTGCAAACTCTGCCTCCTGGGTTCACGCCATTCTCCTACCCCACCCTCCCAAGTAGCTGGGACTACAGGCGCCCACCACCAAGCCCAGATAATTTTTCGTATTTTTAGTAAAGACGGGGTTTCACCGTGTTAGCCAGGATGGTCTCGATCTCCTGACCTCGTGATCCGCCTACCTCAGCCTCCCAAAGAGCTGGGATTACAGGCGTGAGCCACAGTGCCTGGCCCACACTTACACTGTTATTATAAGAAAGTTTACTCTGTCTATATCTTCATACTTCTTTTCCTTTGCTTTCATAAATATCTAATATAGACACACCAGCACACCAACACACACCACACACACCTGCCAACACACAGGATACCTCTTGTTACATTATGACTTTCATTGCTTTTTCCATTTCATTTATGTCAACTATCTCAAGCTTATTCTCCATTTCGCCTGACAATGATTTCCCCTGAACCTATAAAATCTTTTACTGCTTCTAACGTGGCTTTCTTTCTTGCAATGTCAGATCTTTTTCATTCTTTTTGTTTCCTTATCTCTTCTTTATTCTTTTGCATGTTTTTTTCAAACTCGCCTCAGAGAAGCCTTATTTCTTTATCTGAACTCTTTGAACTCACATAGATGGGTATATTTGAAACTTCTGCTTGGTGTTATAGTTCTGTTGTTATGGCTATTGCTAACTATCCTTCTTTTGGTATTTTTCTGCAGTTCTAAGGATTTCAGTCTGGTTTATGTTTAAATATCATTCATAGTTGAAGGGGCAAGTCCTATCCAGTAGAAGTAGTTGCTACTGGATTGTGGCTAAAGGGCAATTGTGGGGAATAGATTGAAGGAGTAGCAGTTTACATTTAGAGTTGTTATTTCAGACATGGTTCTAATCAAATTAGTGGTTCCATCTGTTTAGGGGCATATTTCTGCTCCATAGTCCCATTTCAGAATATGCTGGAGAGCTGTGTGATTCGCAGTTCAACCCTGTATATTGCAGGTTCTCATTGTGGTGATTTAGAATTTAATTGTTTTTTTCCAGCTGTCTCAATTAATGGTTGCCAAGCCAATTGCCATATATATTTCTTCTCCAGCCCACCACTTCTGCCCCCTGCTTCTTGCAAAATGGTACTTTTGCATGTCTTCTCCTTCAGGCCTGAATTTGCTTCCTGCTCTTCCATGTGGAGAAAGATTTATCAGTGTAACCCACCATACCTCCAGATTTCATTATTCCAAATAAGGCAGTCCCTTCAGAGATTTGTCTTATTTTTGTAGATTTCTCTGTCTTATAGAGGATCTGTAATTTTTTCATATTTTCTCAGAATCCCTCTGCATTTTCATCCACAATTCACAATATTTTTCAGTAGTTCTTTACTTTTAGTGTTTGGAGTTGTGTCTGTCTCTGTCTTTCTCTCTCTCTCACACACACACATACACAGGGAGTTTTCAACCCTGTGTTTTCTTTTTCCTTCCTTGCTGGGATGGTTATTAGATATGGATGTTGGGAAATCAGAGAAATAGAAGTAAGTATATTTCTCTCCCTTCAACTTTTTAAATGTCCTTAAAAATCAAAGCAGAACAAACAAAAAATGGTCCTTCAGAAGGATGTGTGGAAGCCAGCACTCTCATGAAGCTCTGATAGGATATTCAATTAGTATCTATAAAGAATTCAGCTTGTTCTTCACCAAATAAATTTTATTTTAATCCTGAGGACACAACCAGACTTCATGTACCCAATTACATCAAAATTGAGGGTTACCACGTACAGAGATATGGTAAGTTCAGTTTCAGAATACTGCAATAAAGCAAGTATTATAAGAAAGCAAGTCACATTTTTTTTGGTTTTCCAGTGTATATAAAAATTACATTTACATTGTACCATAATCTAGTTAGTGTGCAATAGCCTTATGTCTAAAGAAAGAATGTACACACATTAATTAAAAATGCTTTATTGCTAAGAAAAAAGCTGACAATCATCTAAGGCTTTAGTAATCCATAATCTTTTTGTTGGTACAGTGGCTTGCTGAATAATAGTGGTGGTTGCTGAAGGTTGGTGTGCCTGTGACGATTTCTTAAAATAAGACAACAATCAAGTTTGCTGTATTGATTGACTCTTTCATGGAAGACGTCTTTGTAGTGTAAGATGTTGTTTGATAACATTTTACCCACAGAAGAACTAATTTCAAAATTGGAGTTAATCCTCTCAAATCATACTTTATCAAGCAAGTTTTATGGAATAGCAAGTAAGTTTATATAATGTTTTAATCCTTAGTTGTCATTTTAACAAAGTTCACAGTATCTTCACCAGTAGTTGATGACATTTCAAGAAACCACTTTCTTTGCTCATCCATAAGAAGCAATTCAACATTTCTTATAAAGTTTTATCCTGAGACTGTAGCAATTGAGCAACATACTCAGTCTACGCTTCTGATTCTATTTCTCTTGCTATTTCTACCACATCTGTAGTGACTTTTTCCACTGAAGTCTTAAACCCATCAAAGTCATCCCAGAGAGTTGGAATCAACTTCTTCCAAACTCCTGTTTATGGTGATAATTTGACCTCATCCCATAAATCATAAACGTTCTTAAAGGCATCTGGAATGATAGATCTTCTCCAGAAGGTTTTCAATTGACTTTGCTCAGATCCATCAAACGAATCACTATCTGTGGTAGCCATATACATATAAAATGTATTTTAAAATAATAAGACTTAAAAGTTAAAATTATTCCTTGATCTACAGATTGTAGAGTGGATATTGTGTTAGCAAGCATGAACACAACATTAATCTCCTGGTACAACTGTATCAGAGCTCTTGGGTGACTAGGTGCATTGTCAGTAGTTTTGAAAGAAATAATTTTTCCTGAGCAGTAGATCTCAACGGTAGGCTTAAAATATTCAGCAAACCATTCTGTAAATAGATGTGTTGTCATCCAAGCTTTGTTGTTTCATATATAAAGCACAGGAAAAGTAAATTTAGTGTAATCCTGAAGGGTCCTAGAATTTTCAAAATAGTAAACGAGCATTAGCTTCAACTTAAAGACTCTGCCAGAAGACTCCTGGAAATAACAAACAACTTCAGTAAAGTTTTAGAAAACAAAATGAATGAATACAACCCCATAGTATTTCTATACACCAATGACATTCAAGCTGAGAGCCAGATCAAGAATGCAACCTCATTTACAATAGCCACACAAAAATTAAAATACCTCTAGCCAATAAGGTGAAAGATCTCTACAAGGAGAACAATAAAACACTGCTGAAATAAGTCATAGATGACACAAACAAATGGAAAAACATTCCATGTTCATGCATTGGAAGAACCAATATCATTAAAATGGCCATGTTGTCCAAAGCAATCTACAGATTCAACTCAATTCCTATAAAACTACCAACATCATTTTTCACAGAATTAGAAAAAAAAAACTATTCTAAAATTCATATGAAACCAAAAAGGAGCCCAAATAGCCAAATAAATCATAAGCAAAAAGAACAAAGCCAGAGGCATCACATTACCCAACTTCAAACTATACTATAAGACCAAATATAAGTAAGTAAGCCAAAACACCATGGTAATGGTACAAAAACAGATACACAGACCAATGGAACAGATTAGAGATCACAGAAATAAAGTTGTACACCTACAGCCATCTGATCTTTAACAAAGTTTACAAAAATAAGCAATGTGGAAAGGATTCCCTATTCAATAAACAGTGCTGAAATAACTGGCTAGCTATATGCTAGAAGAATGAAACTGAACCTCTGCTTTTCACTGTACACAAAAATTAAGTCAAGATGGATTAATAATTTAAATGTAAGAACTCAAACTCTAAGACCCTTAAAAGAAAATATAGGATTTTCTAGAAAATCTACCACAATGAAAACACCACTGTGGACATCAGCCTTGGATAAGAATTTATGACTAACTTCTAAAAATCAATTGCAACAAAAATACAAATTGACAAGTGAAACCTAATTAAACGAAAGAGCTTCTGCACAGCAAAAGAGACTATCAAAGGAGTAGACAGACAAACTATAGAATGGAAGGAAATATTTGCAAACTATGCATCTGACAAAGATCTATTATCCAGAATCTACATGAAACTTAAATAATTAAATAAGCAAAAACCAAACAACCTCATTACAAAGTGGGCAAAGGACATAAACAGATACTTCTCAAAAGAAGGCATACAAGTAGTCAAGAAACCTGAAAAATGACCCACATCACTAATCATCAGAGAAATGCAAATCAAAACCACAATGAGATACTATCTTACATGTCAGAATGGCTATTATTAAAAAGTCAAAAAATATTAGATGCCCATGAAGCTGTGGAGAAAGGGAACACTTTTACACTGAGGGAGGGAATGTAAATTAGTTTGGTCCCTGTGGAAAGTAGCCTGTGGAGATTTTCAAAGAATCCAGAGCTACCATTTGACCCAGCAATCTCATTACTAGGTATATATCCAAAAGAAAATAAATTGTTCTACCAAAAAGACACCTGTACTTTTTGTTTGTTGCAGCACTATTCACAATAGCAAAGACATGGAATCAATGTAGGTACCCATCAACAGTGGGTTAGATAAAGAAAATATGGTACATATACACCATGGAATACTATGCAGCCATAAAAAATAAATAAAGTCATGGCCTTTCCAGCAACATGGAAGCAGCTGGAGGCCGTTATTTTAAGTTAATTAATTCAGGAACAGAAAAGCAAATACCGCATTTTCTCACTTATAAGTGGGAGCTAAACAATAGGTACTCATGGACATAAAAATGGCAGTAATGGACACTTGGGACTATTAGAGGGGTAATGGAGGGAGGAGGGGCAAGGGTTAAAAAACGTACTGTTGAGTACTACAATCATTATCTGTCTGATGGGATCATTTCTATCCCAAACCTCAGCATCACACAATATATTCATATAACAAAACTGCACATGTACCCTCTGAATCTAAAATAAAAGTTGAAATTTTTAAAAAGAAAATAAAAACTAACCAGGAAGCTAGTCTCAAAAAGCAAAACCAAAATCTAATGAATAAACTTTGCTCTCCAGGAATTCTTCACAATGACCCTTCTGTCTTCCATTTCTCCCTATTTGCAATGGCAGGTTTTATTCCATGCCCCACCACTTAGACTTGGTTGTATAAGGGACAACCAACTTGTTAACACATAGGTTTCCAGACTTGACATAGAGATGTGTGCCTCACTTGAAGATACTGGACTTTGAGCTGGGACATTGGTTTGTATTCAAAAGATAAAATTGCAGAAGGTAAGCATTTAAATTCCCAGTTTGCTGATCAATAATATAAATCAAACATGCAAAAAATTGGCATTTCATTTAATATAAAGAAGATATGTTGGAAACCTATCTACTCCTTGAAGTTTATCAAGTAAAGTTTTCTCTACAGTTTTCAAATATAAAAAGCCATGTAGAAACTTAGCTGTAAAGTTAGGCAATCGAATATGAATAAAGGTTATTGATTCTAAGTAAACAAAATATTGAATAAAATGTTGATTCTAATTATATTCATAGATAGGATCACTGATGTTAGCTCTGTTAGTTACTAAATATAAACCATTTGAGTTTTTTCTTTGTTTTCCTTTACTTCTTTTTTTTTTTTTTTTTTTGCCACTTTTTAGGTATGTTACATAATCAATTTGTTCAGGCAAGAGTTGGTTAAATTTGCTCAATTTTTTTGAAAACTAAATATTACTTGGTAATATCTGAGGCAAATGGTATTTTAAAGAATGGTATATTTTAATAATATAAAAAGATTGCAACAGTTTTCCTTTCCTTTTTCCTCCTGAGTTATGACATGTATAAGGAGAAATAGTATAGCACATTTGTGTCTTTAAAGAAGCTTCACATATACTTTCTATTTTAAAAATTATAAAAAAGTCTCATACATAGTTTCTATTTTAGAATATATATCTATATACATATGTCTGTGTGTGTATGCATATATACATATACACACCTCTTAGTTTTTTTCTTTTTCTTTTTTTTTTTTTTTTGAGACAAGGTCTTGCTCTGGTACCCGAGCTGCAGTGTAGTGGCATGATCTCGGCTCAACCCAATCTCCACCTCCCAGGTTCAAGCGATTCTCCTGCTTCAGCCCCGAAGTAGCAGAGATTACAGGCACATGCCACTGCACCTGGCTAATTTTTATATTTTTAGTAGAGATGGGGTTTCACCATGTTGGCCAGGCTGGTCTCAAATTGCTGACCTCAGGTGATTTGCCTGCCTCGGCCTCCCAAAGTGCTGGGATTACAGGCATGAGCTACCGTGCCTGGCCCCTCTCTTAGTTTTCACAAATCACTATTGACTAATAATACAATATAAAAAGAATCATGAAATTGCTAATAATTACCAAAAATGCATACCATGTAATATTGTAAGCATGGATCCAACACTAAGAAACCCCAAAATATTTTCAATTCAATGAGGCCTAAAGGAGAGACATTCGTATTTTCACATCATCAGTGAGTTCCCGCATAGCAGTGCATAACTAGAGATACTTATGTTCTCCAGAGTGACAGCTTTTTACTTTCTTATAGTGCTATCTCAGTGATATAATTTAGAGAAATATGGTTAAAACTGGATCACATAAAAAATAAAACTGGTTGGCAAGGGAACATTTTTAAATGGTCTTTCTATTTTTGCAGATCATTCTAACTAGGTATAGTCACAATTTGTATATCCTCTATCTGGAGGTTTAAAATCTGAGCATGTTTTTAAATTTAAAATTCAGAATAGATTTTCATAATGGTAAGGAATTCCTTTTTAAACATAAATTTAACAAATATACTATCATTTTATCTTTTTCATGCTGATTTTTAAAATGTTTTCCTCCTTCTACATTCATCTGTTGCAGTCACTTTATTTTGAGTCTCTTTGAAAATTATCCTGAAATACTAGCTACCGCTAAAGTGCTTGAGATCAAGTATCAGATAATGCTGGATGGAGATGTCTTTATATCATTCATGTGATATGACTTGCCTCCTATAGATCAAAGGTCATCCTAAATCTTTAATTGCCACCTCTTCTGTGAAGCATGAGGAAATTTTCAGTACACTATCCAGAACTGACTACTCCTTCCTTGGTTATATTTGTATTTAAACCACCCAATATTATTTTAGGCAAACATTAAATACCTTAGACCAATGTATTATTACATTAGGTAAAATGCTACATTAGATAATTGTGAAATTATAATAGCTTTCAAAATTCTAAGGCATTTGAGGATATCCTATGAGATTTTTGTTGTATATATCTAGTTCAAGACAGTGTTACAGTGGAGTACTCATAAACATTTATTCAGTGAATGACTGAAATACACATTTCTTATAGCTATGCTTTAATGAAGAATTTTATTTTCTATGTAAAAGTGGTTTTAATAGGTTCTTTGCTCTCAAGCCATATTTATTCAAAGATGTTTGCAACTCCTCTATCCATTTTTCAAAAATACTAAATTTAATATTAATATGCAACTGACATATCTAAAATTACATTTTGCATACTGGAAGGATTATTTTAGATTACAATGATATTTCTCACCAAAGGGAAACTAGGAAAGGATATATTACGTAGAAAGATGAATGAAGATGAAAACTAAGAGTCAACAACTTCATAAAAATGGACTCAGACTAAAACTTGGGTATATATTTTCAATAATATCAACCCTGAATAATTTGTTCTAAACTGATGTGAAATGAAGGCAAATAGAGAATATCCCTGATTCACTACTTTTCTAGTCCTGAAATCTCAGCTCAATATAATTTATCTTTTGAATATTATTACTATGATTCATGACTGAGTCTGCCACGGACTGTTATACAATAACAGAAAATATTCATTAAACACTCACTGGACCTAAGCTATATGACATGTTTTAATTATACTATCTTATTTAATGTACAAAATAAAACTTTGATGCAAATATTGTCTTATCCACATTTTGTAGATAGGGAATCTAACCATAAGAGAAGTTAGTAACTTGCTCAAGGTCACATATTTTATTGAAGCTAAGACTAGGTTCATATTTAATTCCAGAGTCAGTGAACTTAACCACTGCACATTTTAATTAAAATTTTTAAAAAGGGAACCCTTTTTTTTTTTCCAAATAATCATTTATTAACTTTTTTGTCTAGAGTATAGAATAATATAAAAAGTGAAATGAATGACATCAGTTTTAAAATTAGTCACTCTGGAAAACACTCTCATATTCTGCTTGAGAGAAATCTGCTTATGTTTAATGACAACTTGACAATTTGTCTCAATAGTTTTAAACGTATCTACAATCATGCCCCTAACAATAAAAGTTCTAAAGACAAATCTTAGTAGATAATTCATAATAAAAAAAATTCATGTACAAAAATATTCTTTAGAGTAGTTCATAAGTAAAAGTTTGAAAATGTTTCCAATAACATGAAACTGTTTTATAAAATACAGAAAATACTTTTAATTTTAAATGAATAAAATGACAAGTGGGAACTATTTCAAAACATAAATACCAAATGGGATTATATGAGTAATTCTTATTAGTACTTTACTACTAGTATTATTAAAAAGAAAAAAAAACTTACACCTGTAATCCCAGAGCTTTAGGAGGCTGAGGCGGGTGGATGACCTGAGACTGGGAGTTCGAGACCAGCCTGACCAACATGGAGAAACCCCGTCTCCACTAAAAATACAAAATTAGCCTGGCATGGTGGCACATGCCTATAATCTCAGCTACTCAGGAGGCTGAGGCAGGAGAATTGCTTGAACCCGGGAGGCAGAGGTTGCATTAAGCCGAGATCGCGCCATTGCACTCCAGCCAGGGCAACAAGAGTAAAACTCCGTCTCAAAAAAAAAAAAAAAAAAAAAAACTGTTTAAGAGTATAATATTCATTATTGTCCCAATGAGCATAAAAGTATCAGTGAATTTAATCCTCTGAAAAAATGTTGTAAGGGTGACAATAAAAGAACATGATCTTTGCAGTCACTGAGATTGATTTTGATGAATTCCAACTCTTACATGTAATAATAGATTGAAAGGTGTGCAAACAAGTTTACCCTTTCTGAGCCTTAGTCACTTTATCTATAAAATAGGGGTGAGGTTTCCCATTTAGACTGGGGCTAAGTGCAATTTCTGCAGCATGTATAGTGGCATAGTGCCAGCAAAAAACATGTGGAAACACAGCCTTTCTGGACTGGTAACCAAAAATGAACTTGGAAACCATAAACACTGAAGTGAGTAGGAGATCCCCAAAATGAAAGAGACAGTGAGCGTATTCCTCAACTCTACTCACTTTTATGGCGGATCACTGTAGCACTCATATGGGAATAGACCAATAACAGGATCTGAAATTGAGGCAATAATTAATAGCCTACCAATCAAAAAAAGTCCAGGACCAGACGGATTCACAGCCGAATTCTACCAGAGGTACAAAGAGGAGCTGCTACCATTCCTTCTGAAACGATTCCAATCAACAGAAAAAGAGGGAATCCTCCCTAACTCATTTCATGAGGCCAGCATCATTCTGATACCAAAGCCTGGCAGAGACACAACAACAAAAAAAGAGAATTTTAGACCAATATCCCTGATGAACATCGATGCAAAACTCCTCAATAAAATACTGGCAAACCAAATCCAGCAGTGCATCAAAAAGCTTATCCACCATGATCAAGTGCGCTTCATCCCTGGGATGCAAGGCTGGTTCAATATATGTAAATCAATAAACATAATCCAGCATATAAAGAGAACCAAAGACAAAAACCACATGATTATCTCAATAGATGCAGAAAAGGTCTTTGACAAAATTCAACAATGTTTCATGCTAAAATCTCTCAGTAAACTAGGTATTGATGGGACATATCTCAAAATAATAAGAGCTATTTGTGACAAACCCACAGCCAATATCATATTGAATGGACAAAAACTGGAAGCATTCCCCTTGAAAACTGGCACAAGACAGGGATGCCCTCTCTCACCACTCCTATTCAACATAGTGTTGGAAGTTCTGGCCAGGGCAATCAGGCAAGAGAAAGAAATAAAGGGTATTCAATTAGGAAAAGAGGAAGTCAAATTGTCCCTGTTTGCAGATGACATGATTGTATATTTAGAAAACCCCATTCTCGTTCCAAAATCTCTTTAAGCTGATAAGCAACTTCAGCAAAGTCTCAGGATACAAAATCAATGTGCAAAAATCACAAGCATTCTGATACACCAATAACAGACAAACAGAGATCCAAAACATGAGTAAACTCCCATTCACAATTGCTTCAAAGAGAAGAAAATACCTAGGAATTCAACTAACAAGGGATGTGAAGCACCTCTTCAAGGAGAACTACAAACCACTGCTCAGTGAAATAAAAGAGGACACAAACAAATAGAAGAACGTTCCATGCTCATAGACAGGAAAAATCAATGTCGTGAAAATGACTATAATGCCCAAGGTAATTTATAGATTCAATGCCATCCCCATCAAGCTACTAATGACTTTCTTCATAGAATTGGAAAAAACTACTTTAAAGTTCATATGGAACCAAAAAAGAGTCCTCATTGGCAAGACAATCCTAAGCCAAAAGAACAAAGCTGGAGGCATCACACTACCTGACTTCAAACTATACTACAAGGCTATCATAACCAAAACAGCATGGTACTGGTACCAAAACAGAGATATAGACCAATGGAACAGAACAGAGTCCTCAGAAATAATACCACACATCTACTACCATCTGATCTTTGACAGACCTGACAAAAATGAGAAATGGGGAAAGGATTCCCTATTTAATAAATGGTGCTGGGAAAACTGGCTAGCCATAAGTAGAAAGTTGAAACTGGATCCTTCATTACATCTTATACAAAAATTAATTCAAGATGGATTAAAGACTTAAAACCATAAAAACCCTGGAAGAAAACCTAGGTAATACCATTCAGGACATAGGCATGGGCAAGGACTTCATGTCTAAAACACCAAAAGCAATGGCAACAAAAGCCAAAATTGACAAATGGGATCTAATTAAACTAAAGAGCTTCTGCACAGCAAAAGAAACTACCATCAGAGTGAACAGGCAACCTACAGAATAGGAGAAAATTTTTGCAATCTCATCTAACAAAGGGCTAATATCCAGAATCTACAAAGAACTCAAACAAACTTACAAGAAAAAGAAACAAACAACCCCATCAAAAAGTGGGTGAAGGATATGAACAGACACTTCTCAAAAGAAGACTTTTATGCAGCCAACAGACACATGAAAATATGCTCATCATCACTGGTCATCAGAGAAATGCAAATCAAAACCACAATGAGATACCATCTCACACCAGTTAGAATGGCGATCATTAAAAATTCAGGAAACAACAGGTGCTGGAGAGGATGTGGAGAAATAGGAACGCTTTTACACTGTTGGTGGGACTGTAAACTAGTTCAACCATTGTGGAAGACAGTGTGGAGATTCCTCAAGGATCTAGAACCGGAAATACCATTTGACCCAGCCATCCCATTACTGGGTATATACCCAAAGGATTATAAATCATGTTGCTATAAAGACACATGCACATGTATGTTTATTGCGGCACTATTCACAATAGCAAAGATTTGGAACCATCCCAAATGCCCATCAATCATAGACTGGATTAAGAAAATGTGGCACATATACGTGGTGGAATACTATGCAGTCATAAAAAAGGATGAGTTTATATTCTTTGTAGGGACATGGATGAAGATGGAAACCATTATTCTCAGCAAACTATCTATCGCAAGGACAAAAAACCAAACACCGCATGTTCTCACTCATAGATGGGAATTGAACAATGAGAACACTAGGACACAGGAAGGGAAACATCACACACCAGGGCCTGTCATGGGGTGGGGGGATGGGGGAGGGATAGCATCAGGAGCTATACCTTATGTAAATGACAAGTTAATGGGTGCAGCACACCAACATGGCACATGTATACATATGTAACAAACCTGCATATTGTGCACATGTACCCTAGAACTTAAAGTATAATAATTTAAAAAAAAAAAGAAAGAAAAGAAAGAGATTTTAACAATTTCACCAATATATTTATTAATAATAATAATAATAATAATAAACTCCTCAAGACTGAAAAAAAATGAAGAAATCTTCATATGAAAGAAAACTCCTGGAGAATTTTTGTCAGCAGAATTGCACTTCAGGAAATAGTAGCAAAAAAATCCATATCCTTAGCTCATGCCTGTAATCCCAGCACTTTGGGAGGCCGAGGCTGGTGGATCACCTGAGGTCAGGAGTTTGAGACCAGGCTGGCCAACATGGCAAAACCGTGTCTCTACTAAAAATACAAAAAAATTAGCCGGGCATGGTGGCAGGCGCCTGTAATCCCAGCTACTTGGGACGCTGAGGCAGGAGAATCGCTTGAAACCAGGAGGTGGAGGTCGCAAGGAGCTGAGATCACACCATTGCACTCCAGCCTGAGCAACAAGAGCAAGATTTTGTCTCAAAGAAGAAAAAAAAAAGAAAGAAAGAAAAAGAAAAAGAAAAGAAAACACCTACAGGCAAAAGACCTTAAGTAATACTAGAGCTGCCTCAACAGAAAAACTGCATTTCAAACCTACCCAAGAAAATTACTTGGAAAAATAAAGGAAACAACAAAAATAGAGAAAGAGAGAGAGAGAAAAAAATCACCACAACTTAATGTGCAAATAACCAAGTATATAACCCCAAAATAACTAACTTATGAGGAATCAAAATAAGAGAACATACGTTAAAAAAATCAATTAATCTTGTTACTGAAATGAATCAGATGTTGGAACTAACGCAAGTACTTTTAAATGACTTTTATAACTGTCCTCAAAGAAGTAATACAAAGCACGTACTCAAGGTATGTAAAACTCAGGTAAGAAATATAAAATTTCAGAAGAAATATAGAAACATATAAAAATAACCAAATGGAAATTCAAGAGCTAAAAAATACAGTTTTACTGGATAAACTTAACAGCTGGTTGAACATGGGGGAAATTAAGAGAAGAAAAGGTAAACTTGGAAAGAGATCTATACAAATTATTCTTGGCGAAGAATACTGGGGAGAAGGCAGATAATACCAAATGGCTCACATTAAGTATAACTGGAATAATATAAATACATAAAGAGTGAATGGGAAAGAAAAAAATATTTGATCAATTAACAGCCAAGCTTTTTTTCAAATTCAATGGAAAAAAAAAATTGCAAATACAAAATGCTAAACAAATACCATACAGAATAAGCACCAAGTGCATGCATGCATATATCACAGTTAAACTGTCAAAAGTCAAAGATAAAAATCACACTTTGAATACAGGAGGAAAAAAATATGCAATTGCATATGGAAATAATGGGCAATTAATGGCTGATTTCTCATCAGAAACTATTGAGGCCAGAAGACATTGAAAAAAAAAATGTTTAAAGTGGTGGGTGAAAGACACCATCAATCCATAGTTCTGTAATAATAATAACAATAATAATAATAATAATAAACTCTTCAAGACTGAAAAAAAATGAAGAAATCTTCATATGAAAGAAAACTCTTGGAGAATTTTTGTCAGCAGAATTGCACTTCAGGAAATAGTAGGAAAAAAATCCATATCCTTAGAAATTGATGGATAATTCAAAAACTGGCAAATATTAGGGTATGTGCAAAATTATTTTTCCTTTATCTTTCTTATTTTCTTCATAAGCATATAAATATTTTTAAAATTATAACATTTTCTTTTGGGTTTTCTTAAGTATATATATGCATACATTATATGTATATTTTAATACAAAGGCAGGAAGCAAATAGCATACGGACCAATGTAGTTGGAGGATTTCTATATTTTATTTGGTGGGATAAATTGTTAACTATAAAATAACTGAAAAGTTAAATATGTTTATTATAGTATGTAGAGAAATGTAGAAAAACTATGCAAAGAAGCATAGCTCAAAATTCAACAGTGATATGGATTGGCTGTTTCCCCACCCAAATCTCATCTTGAATTGTAGCTTCCATAATCCTCACGTCATGGGAGGGACCCGGTGGGAAGTAATTGAATCATGGGGGTAGGTTTTTCTATGCTGTTCTCATTGTAGTGACTAAGTCTTCTGAGATTTAACGGTTTTATAAAGAGCAGTTCCCCTGCACATTCTCCTTACTATTACCATGTAAGACATGCCTTTGTTCCTCCTTTGCCTTCCGCATGATTATGAAGCTTCCCCAGCCGTGTGAAACTGAGTTCATTAAACCTCTTTTTCTTTATAAATTACCCAGTCTCAAGTATGTCTTTATTAGCACTGTGAGAACAGACTAATACAAATGGAAAAAACAAAAAGGAAATCTGAAATTATCTAGATAATAAAAAGATAGAGGGAACAATAACAGACAAGAAGAAAACAATAGCAACAAAATGAGAGGCCTAAATACAACTGAATCAATAGTTACATTAAATATTAAAAGACTAAACATTCTTATGAAAAGGCAGAGATTGTCAGAATAAAATTTTTAAAAATTATAAGCTGTATAAAAATGCATTTTGAGTGTAAAGATACAGAGATATTTACAGCAAATATATTAAAAGTAATAGCATGCAAAAATAAGATTAAGAAGGCTGGAATGATCATATTAATAGCAGATAAAATAAATTTCACAATAAAATGTATTACCATGTACAAGGAAGATACTTCATAATGATAAAAACATCAATTAATCAGAGAGATAACAAACAGAAATGTGTATGTGACCCCATTAAAAAAAACATATAAAGCAAAAAATGACTGAACCGAAATGAGAACTAGATAGTTTCCAAATGACCAAAAATTATAAGACCATTCTCTCATCAATTTATAATACTAGTCAAAATATCAACAAACACATAATTCTGAATAGCACTATTGTTCATCTTGATTTAAATGCTCTGAACATCAGCAGAATACACATTCTTCTTATGTACACACAGTATGTTTACCTGGATAGAGTAATATCTGGGCCATAAAACAAGACTGAAAATATAAAGTTTGAAATCATATAGAGTATGTTCTCTAACCACAATGGAATTGTTTTAAAAATAACAAATAATAAAATATAAATAAATACAAAAAATATAAATTAAGTAATATACTTGAGTAATCATTATTCTCAAGAAGAAATCACATGGGAAATTAGAAAATATTTTAAACTGAATGATAACATATATAAAATTTTATGGGATGCTAATAAAACTGTGTTTTGAGGAAATTTTATGGTTCTAAATGCATATATTGAAAAGAAAAAATATCTCAATCAGCAATCTAAGACTCCATTTAAAAAACTAGAAACAGTAAAGCAGATTAAATTCTAAGCAGACAGAAATAAACAACAAAGATAAGAGTGGAAATAAATGAAATTGAAAATTGAATAATTTAAAAATTAACAAAACCAAAAACTGATTATTTGAGAATATCAATAAATTAACTCTAATTAAAAGAATCACAAAAAAGAGAGAAAACAAAACTTACCAATATCTACAATAAGAGAGAAGACATTTTCACAAAACTCATGGACATTACAAGAATAAGAAGAAGATATTATATATAACTCTATCCCAATGACTGTAATGACCTAAATGAAATGGACTAATTACCAAAATAGACTCAAGAAGAAACGGAAAATTTGAACAGCCCTGTACCAATGAGCAAAATTAAATTCATGATTAAGGACCTTCCCATACAGAGAATTTCAGGCTCACATGGCATCACACCCATCTGATGGTAAATTTTTATCACATATGTATGGTAAATTCTATCAAATATATGAAAGTTATAACAGTCATCTTACATAAACCCTTTAAAAAAATAGACAAGGAAGAACACTTCCAAACTTTATGAAGACTGATTCCAAAACCAGACAAAGAAATCAAAAGAAATGAAAAACACAAACAATATTCCCCATGACTACATATGCTGAACTTAAAAAAAAATAACAAATCAAATTCAACAGTATTTAAAAGTTTAATACATAATTATCCCTAGAATGCAAGGTTGGTTTAACATATAAAAAAATAATTAATACAGTCAGCCTTCCATATCCATGGGCTCCATATCTGTGGATTCAACCAACTGGGATTGAAAATATTCAGAATAAAATGAATGGTTGCATCTGTACTAGACATGTACAGATGTTTTTTTCTTGTCATTATTCCCTAAGCAATACAGTATAACCACTATTTACATAGTATTTGCATCATATTAGATATTATGACTAATCTACAGATGATTTAAAGTATATGGGTGGATGTGTATAGGTTATATGCAAATATTACATCATTTATATAGGAGACTTGAATGTTGTGAATTTTGTTATCTGTTGGGGGAGACCTGAAACCAGTCCCCCACAGATACTGAAATATGACTATATAATTCACTACATGCTCAAAACCATATCACTATTTTAATAGATACAGAAAAAGTATTTGATAAAATTCAAAATCTATTCATGATACAAATAGCAAATGAAAACAAGAAGGTAACTTCCCCATTCTGATAAAAAGTATCTATGATAAAGCTACAGATATCATTCTTAGCAGTAGAATGCTCAACACTTTCTATGTAAGATCCCAAACATGGTAAGGATGTCAGTTATCCCTACTTCTGTTCACCTTTGTCTTGGAGATCCTAGCCAGTGTGGTAAATCAACAAAGGGAAATAGAATACATACATAACAGAAAGAAAAAAAAATGACTATTGCTACATCCAGATGATATTACAATGTTTATAGAAAACTCTAAGGAAACTATAAAACACTATGCAAAATAATAAATGAACTTAGCAAGGTTGCAGGATATAAAATCAACATAGAAAACTCAAGTATATTTCTCTCTATGTAATAAGTTGCCATATTTTATTTTAAAGGAAGAGAGAATAAATATTTCAGGTCTCTTGCAACTACTCAATTATGTCTTTGTAGTATGAAAGTTGAAATACACAATGTAAAAGTAAATGAGCATGGTTGTGTTCCAATAAAACTTTATTTACAAAAACTGTCGGGCAGTGAGTGCACCATAGTTTGCAATCCCTGCTATCTATTAACAACAAAGCAGACAAACATGAAATTTAAAAAGCAACATAAAAAATAACATACACAGGAATAAATGTAATAAGATATGTGCAAGACCTGTGTATCAAAAATCTACAATCAGTCTCAGGATACTAAATCAATGTGCAGAAATCACAAGCATTATTATAAACCAATAATAGACAAACAGAGAGCCAAATCGTGAGTAAATTCCCATTCACAATTGCTACAAAGAGAATAAAATACCCAGGAATATCAACTTACAGGAGACATTCAAAGAGAACTACAAACCACTGCTCAAAGAAATAAGAGAGGACACAAACAAATGGAAAACATTCCATGCCCATGGATAGGAAAAATCAATATGGTGAAAATGGCCATAGGCTCAAGTAATTTATAGGTTTAATTTATTGAATTTATTTATTCAATATAGGTTTATTCCTATCAATCCACCATGGACTTTCTTCACATAATTAGAAAAAAATTACTTTAAATTTCATATGGAACCAAAAAAGAGCCCGTCTAGCCAAGACAATACTAAAAGCAAAAAGAACAAAGCTGGAAGCATCATGCTACGTGACTTCAAACTATACTACAAGGCTACAGTAACCAAAACAGCATGGTACTGGTACCAAAACAGATGTATAGACCAATGGAACAGAACAGAGACCTCAGAAATAACACCACACATCTACAACCATCCAATCTTTGACACACCTGACAAAAACAAGCAATGGGGAAAGGATTCCCTATTTAATAAATGTTGCTGGGAAAACTGGCTAGCCATATGCAGAAAACTGAAACTGGACCCTTTCCTTACACCTTATACAAAAATTAACTCAAGATGGATTAAAGACTTAAACATAAGACCTAAAACCATAAAAACCCTGGAAGAAAACCTAGGCAATACCATTCAGAACATAGGCATAGGCAAAGGCTTCATGACTAAAACACCAAAAGCAATTACAACCCAAGCCAAAATTGACAAATGGGATCCAATTAAACTAAAGAACTTCTGCACAGCAAAAGAAACTATCATCAGAGTTAACAGCCAACCTACAGAATGGGAGAAAATTTTTGCAATCTATCCATCTGACAAATGTCTAATATCCACAATCTACAAGGAACTTAAACAAATTTAGAAGAAAAAAAAAAAACCAATCAAAAAGTGGCCAAAAGATATGAACAGACACTTCTCAAAAGAAGACATTTATGCAGTCAACAAACATGATAAAAAGTTCATCATCACTGGTATTTAGAGAAATGCAAATCAAAACCGCAATGAGATACCATCTCATGCCTGTTAGAATGACTATCATTAAAAAGTCAGATAACAACAGATGCTGGAGAGGATGTGGAGAAATAGAAACGCTTTTACACTGTTGGTGGGAGTGTAAATTAGTTCAACCATTGTGGAAGACAGTGTGGCGATTCCTCAAGGATTTAGAACCAGAAATACCATTTGACCCAGAAATCCCACTACTGGTATATACCCAAGGGGTTATAAATCATTCTGCTATAAAGACACACGCATACATATGTATATTGCAGCCCTATTTACAATAGCAAAGACATGGAACCAATCCAAATGCCCATCAATGATAGACTGGATAAAGAAAATGTGGCACATATACACCATGGAATACTGTGCAGCCATAATAAAGAATGAGTTCATGTCTTTTGCAGGGACATGGATGAAGCTCAAAACCATCATCTTCAGCAAACTAACAAAGGAACAGAAAACCAAACACTACATGTTCTCACTCATGAGTGGGAGTTGAACAATGAGAACACATGGACACAGGGAGGGGAACATGACACCCCTGGGCCTGTAGGGGAGTGGGGGGTAGGGGACGGAGAGCATTAGGACAAATACCTAATGCATGCGGGGCTTTAAACCTAGATGACGGGTTGATGGGTGCAGGAAACCACCATGGCACATGTATACCTACGTAACAAGCCTGCACATTTTGCACATGTATCCCAGAACTTAAAGTGTAATAAAAAATAAAAGTGCAACAGAAAGAAAAAAAGAAACACAAATGAGCATATGAAGATTATCAGCGTCATTGGTCATCAGAGAAATACGAATCAGATCAATCATAAGAAAATATATTATTCACCCAACATAATGACTGATGTTTAAAGGAAAACATCTGCATGCATCTCAAACTATGATATGTGAACCTCTGTCATTCCAGAGGCTACCATGTTGCTCTGGGCATCTCTTGATCCTTGCCAGGTGATATTGTTTTGCTATGTCCCCACCTAAATCTCATCTTGTAGTTCACATGATCCCCATGTGTGGGAGAAACCTAGTGGGAGGTAACTGAATAATGAGGGTGGTTACCCTCATGTTATTCTTATGATAGTGAGTTCTCAGGAGATCTGATGGTTGCAAAAGGGGTTTTTCCCTCTTTGCTTCCCGCTTCCTTCTCCTACCGCCCTGTGAAGAAGGACATGTTTGTTTCCCTTTTCACCATAATTGTAAGTTTCCTGAGGTCATCCCAGCCATGCAGAACTGTGAGCCAATTAAACCTCTTTCCTTTATAAGTTACCCAGTCTCAAGCATTTCTTCATAGCAGCATAAGAATGGACTAATACACCAGGTAAATAGCCATAGTATCATCTTCAACAGTCTTTATAGAGTTTGTCCTGATGACCTTTCTAACTAGGCTCCCTGCTTCAAACTCATTCCTTTGTAGTATATTCTTAACAGAGCAGACAGAATGAGTGATCCTTTAAAAACACAGGCCTGGTCATATCACTCTTCTGCTTAAAACCCTCCCAGATGCTTTACCTTTCACTCTGAATAAAACTACAAATTCTCACAATAGTTTATTACACGATCAATGTCCTGTTCCTGCCTAAACACATTTAGCTTGCATTGCTCCTTACTCACTCCATTAGAGCCACGTCTACCTATCTCTTTTCCTTAAACATGCCAAGCACATACTCCCTCAAGACCTTTGCACTTGCTGTTCCTCTGGAATGCTCTACTCAGATGGTTCCCTTATTTACTTCTTTCAAACTACTTCTCACGTATCAACTGGAAAATGAGGGCTTCCCTGACCACCATATTTAAAATAACTCTTTTCCAAATGTACAAAGCTATTAAATAACAGAAAGATAATACTGACTAACTTTGTATTACAGAATTTGCCATTTGTTACTTATTCTTACTAACAAGCAACAAAAATTAAAATGAGAAAAATCAATACACTATAAGCATTGTGAAGTGCTTCTCATGCTTCTTAGAATCTTTATTTTGCCCGTCTGTGACAGATGCTTGCTTATCGCTTACCTGTACAGGATAAGGGGAAAATATAGTTCATTTAATATTGTGGATATACACTTCAGAAACTGACTTGTTTGCAATGAGAAATAGGTATTGAACGATGATAGCACAAACAAACCTGACTAAATATTGAAAGATTTTCCTATAAGCTTTTATGTGTTTTTAAAATTTAAAATTTTTAAAAACAGACCAACAAACTAAGAACATATTTATACCTTACATTTAGTTTACCATATCTTTGAAGCAGGTGAATATTTAAAAATTTCTGCATCAAACACTTGCAACCTTATGTTACATGTGATAGCTATTTAGTATATAATTCATTTGTAGAAAATACTTTCTCTCAGTAATATCTTTATTCCACCAAGAAAATCACTTGAATTTATTTTAACTACATATGAGCTGTGACCCTTTAATTTTAAAATTCTGTATAATTTTTTTCATATGACACCATAGCAAAGATGTCTTTCTGAGGCTAAATATAGTAATTTCACCATAGCATGAAGTGTTATGGCTTTATATTTGTTATCCATCTACTTTTATATCTACCTACTTTCAGATAATTCATCTGCTTATCATCTATCTAATCTATCTACATACCTAGCAATCTATCATCTATCTACAAATTCATTAATGTACACACTGTATACCTAATTTATTGAAATAACCTACATACTGTGTCTATTGAGACAAAAATTTTCATAAGAATTTCTCAACTCTTCATACTTAAAAAAACTGATAATCTACCAATGTTAAAATTCAACAGAATTTAAAAACATTTTAAAATAAAGGGAAATAGGAAACCTGGCAAACTCTACAAAGATGAAAATTTAAAAACTACAGTAAACTAGGAGGCCAGAGACTTAGTTGCTCTGCACAGTAACTATTTTTGTGTAATAATTGTAGTTTCACTATCAGTTGAGAAAGGATAAGTAATATTTCCCTCAACATGTCATGGATAAAATTCATGATCTGCCCTCAGCTTACACAATTAACTTTTTTATATCTGTACACTGGGAATGCAACACCAACTAATTTTCTTCTATAGTTCTTTCTATTTTGGCATTTTTGACAGCATTCCCAATAACTGCCCACTAATTTAGAGTGTGTTTAAGTCAGCATCCACATAAAACTCTCCGATACTCAATCATTATTCTCTTCAGGGCCTATTAGCCTTACTCAAATTTGTCAAACACAGACTTCTAGACTAACAATATTTTCTTTCTTATTGCAAACTCTCTTTTTTTATTTTCCTTTTGGTTAGCATGACCACCTGGTGTCCTGGAGAGTTTATATTGAATTTCTGTTTAATCCTCACCCTAATTAGATGAAGCAGCTGAGCAACAGGAAGCCTCTGCTACCTCCCTTTAGGGGCGTGAATCAACTGCACTCCAGGCCATTCCTAGTTTAGGAAGGAAGAATCTAATCTGTGATTCAAATGTGGTCTGAGTTCACAGGGCCCAGCACTACTTCTTAGCTTCTCTGTTGGCCTGTACTAACATCTTCACCATTAAGTAAGCACTGACATAGTTGCAACAAGTCAGGTTTTCTTAATCTGATGTTTTCCTACATCCAAAATAGTGAAGACCTCTTCATTGGTACTCCATCCACATAAGGACATTTGAAGCATTCCACAAAGAATAGCTCAAATTGCATGCAATTAAGAGAGAACATCATGTATTTCAAATCACCTCCTAAGGCTTTACGATTTGCCACATAAGCAAAGTGTATGTTACTTCGAATTAACCATTCACCTTCATTGCACAAAATGTTGGAACTAGATTTTCTTTCTTTTCTTTCTTCCCCAAATTATCACCTTTTCATAGTTAAAAATGAATCTTTTATATTTCATGACTAGTGGAAAATAATGTAAAATGTTTATTTTCTATTATCTTATTCTAGTTCTCTTATCATGATAGCACTGCTACCCTGCCTACAGTTGAAGCCAAAAATAGATTTCATGAGTTCTGGGATTAAAAAATACGAGCAGCTCTTTACTTTATCACTGGCTAATCAGCATGTTTGGTAAGAAAGATGATTATCAGAAGGCTCCTCTGACTCTTTGTTCTGAGGTAAGAAAAGATCATAATGAGACAACTTAAAGCAATAAGTAATTACCCAAACATAAAGCCTGTATTAGTACCTGTATTAATATAGTCCTCATTTAAAAAATTTCTTTAGAGTTTAATTAATCATAATAAAAATAAGGAGATTTTTATTTTGAGTTTTTTGAGAAACAGAGTAGATAGAGATCTTTATAAAAATGAGGATTTTATATTGACAGGTCAAATGTCAGAAGGATTCAGTTTCATTTTTCAGTAGTCTTGGTCTACCTCAAAACTCTCATTTTCTTTTCTGGTAGAAGAGAATGTCCCGTTTTGGCTGAGTCCCTGTCAGACTTCTTACATCTAATCAAAAAGCAGGTAGTTTCTGTCCTCTTTAGCAGAAGCAAAACCAGCTATGCTTTACTTATATTCTACTTCCTCTTAGAGTTGGCATTAGGATGTGTGTATACAGATGGTTTGGGGCAGCCTAGGAAAGGGGTCAGTTTAGAAGATCAATGAATACGGTGGATTGTAAGGTAGTATATAGGAAATAACAATGATGTCTATTTACTCTGGAGTGACCATGAGTATGTGCTGTGAAGGTAGGAAAGGGACAGAACAAAATTAGCATTTATTTAAATAACATTTATTTATTGTTAGTTATTTCATAGAGCAATAATTCCAATTCTATGTAACTTGATAGCCGATGCTCTTACCAGTTGGGAAAGGAAATCAAATTATACAGACTTGAATTCATATTTAAAATAAAAGACAAAGAAGAAAGAGAAAAGACAAAATGAATTTCTAGAATACAGAAAGGATCAACATATAAATTTTAATACAATTAAAAACGATATGAAGAAACAGACAAAAAATGACTTGTAGAGGCTATAGTCCCATCCTAGCTAAGCAATTTCAAGCAAATGGTTGCCAACAACCATGGTATAAACTGGTCATGTTCAGGCATGTGCAGATAATAGTAGTCAGTTAAATGGCAGGCACCAGGCAGAGGCAGAGCTTCTCGCAGAAAATGATAAAAATAGTGACAAATAGATAAGGTTTTCCCAACACGAAGGCTCTACTTTGGCTATATGCTTATTAGGAGAATATAGGGACAATATGGTATTTTTAAAGTACTGTTGCTGTCAAAGAGAGATCTGCACTTTCATGTTTATTGCAGCATTATTCACAATAGTCAAATATGGAATTAACCTAAGTTTCTATCAAAGGATGAATCGACAAAGAAAATGTGGTATATATACACAATGGAACACTACTTAGCCATAAAAAAGGAAATCCCTTTCATTTGTGACAACATGGATGAACCTGGAGGACATTATGTTAAGTGAAATAAGCCAGGCACAGAAGGAAAAATACCACATAATCTCACTTATATGTGGAATCGAAAAAAGATGATCTCATAGAAATAGAGACTAGAATGGTGGTTGCCAGAGGCTAGGGTTGTTGGAGGAGAAGGAGTTCGGAAGATATTGGCCAAAGGATTTAAAATCATAGCTATATTGATGGAATAATTTCAAGAGATCTATTGTATAGCATGATGACTACAGTTAATGACAACATATTGTATTCTTGAAAAATGCTAAGAGAGTGAATGTTGTGTTCTCATCACAAAAATAATGATGTGAGATAACACACTCAGTAATTAGCAATACTGAACCATTTCACAACATATATATACTTCAAAACATCGTGCTGTATATGATTAATACATACAATATTGTGTCAATTGAAAAAAAATAAAATGGACCGTACCTACAGAAAAATGTCAAAATACTTTGCTTTTACTTTCTACTCAGCACTCTGAGACAGTAGGCATTAATATTAAAACATTTTCTCCTATAGAGATGAAACACAAATTTGTACTGGAAGGTTACAAATTTGCTTTTGATTTAATGCAGAACAATTTAAAAGTCTCTAAGAAAGTTTGCCATCCTTAAGAGCCACAAGCCTGCCCCTTAATGCCTCAGGAGATTTGTACTTCTCATAAGTACCTGGTATTGTAGCTCCTCATAAATCCTCATCCCAAGGACAACATCTGTGACTCCACCCTCAACAGATTTCTAAAGACAGCTCAAAGGAATGTATTAACTCAATCTCTAACCTTGAGCAAAGCAGCATATTCCTGCAGGAACAGTGTAGTTTGAAAATCTGGAAATATACTCTAGGCTTTTACTGAGTTATAATAGAAATAAGTCTAAAGATTCCCAGCTTGTTACAGTTAAATGTCCTGAAAATGTTTTCAGACTATTTTTAACATTTATCTGTGGCAAAGTGTTGCATAAACTAAG
This sequence comes from Theropithecus gelada, assembly GCF_003255815.1. Classification (NCBI taxonomy): domain Eukaryota; kingdom Metazoa; phylum Chordata; class Mammalia; order Primates; family Cercopithecidae; genus Theropithecus; species Theropithecus gelada. The sequence continues at coordinate 31,664,600 of NC_037679.1, read as the reverse complement.
ACTAATTTAGAGGTCTTTGGGATATGAATTTTTAAATAATTGCATGCAGAAAGGTATAAAACAGGAATGCTTCAAGGTGACTTTTTTTGCATGTCTCAAGACTGAGCCTTCACTGATGATAACAAATAGATAATTAGAATCCCCAGCCTCAGAGATGTGAGAAATGTGATCTTTTGGGAATGGCCATGAAACTCCTGGAAGGATTCACTGTGAGTCCCTGCTCATATCATGGAACAACCTATACCAGTCAGAAAGGCTGAGAGGATAACAACAAGCTGATTTTAATAACTTTTGGTCAATGGCAGAAGAGTGTAAGCATATAGTCAACAATAAATCGTAGTTTGCAATAAACAATTTTATCATTTTCAGGACTTCATAAATATTTAATATTTATCCTTTTGCACACATATTCTGGTGGCTTAACAAAAGATAACTAAGAGCTATAACCATACATAGACACCACTCCCAAATGAATCTAATACAAATAGCTGAAGAATCATCCTTCTCTGCATGTCTAATGAGAGCAAAAAACAACACATTCAAATCAATGTTCTATCATTATTATTAAGGCACATAATTTCATTGTAAAACACAACTAAAATAAAAATGTTTATACTGAGATTTGTATAGTACTGTAAAAAGAGAAAAAGATAGGGATTAAAGAAATAATTTTGAAACTAAGCATCCTTTATAAAATCAACATTTATAAAGCATTAGGCAGTATATTAGAGGGAGCTAGGATCCTTAACCGGGTTTTCTCATGGCAGTGTTCAGCTGAAGTAATGTAGTCCTGTTATCTCCATTATAGAATGAGGAAATCAAAACAAAAAGTCCAGTCTGCCAAAGTATTTCTCACAAAAGGTTTATAAGTCATTCCTTCTCAATTTCATTTTTGTAACTTCAGCACATTACACATTTAAACAACCAGCTATCAAAGCAGGAAAAATTGCTACTCATCTAGCCAGGGTCAGGGTAGACTTGCTTTTCAGGCACATTATACTACTATTTTCTGCAATAAGTGAAAAAATGATCAACATGTTTTGCAAGAGAAACCTTAAACAAGGTACAAGAGAGCCATCCAGAAGACACAAAAGAACTTCTAACAAAAACCATGCTGAAAAAAGTCCCAACAGGAGCAGATAAATTCCACAGTTTGCAAATGTTGTTAAGGTTATTTTAACAATGCTGTTTCCATTTCTGAAACAAGGCTCAGAAATGAAAACAAAAATCTATACGTTTTTGAAATGTTCTCATCATTTTCTTCTTCTTTAGCCATTATATTTTCAGTGGCTATGAGGCTGAATTCCCAGGCTTCTAATATATCTCAAATGTATAAGCTGTTAGACAAGTAAATAAAAGTGTATTGGCCGGGCGCGGTGGCTCAAGCCTGTAATCCCAGCACTTTGGGAGGCCGAGGCGGGTGGATCACGAGGTCAGGAGATCGAGACCATCCTGGCTAACATGGTGAAACCCCGTCTCTACTAAAAATACAAAAAAACTAGCCGGGCGTGGTGGCGGGCGCCTGTAGTCCCAGCTACTCGGAGGCTGAGGCAGGAGAATGGCGTGAACCTGGGAGGCGGAGCTTGCAGTGAGCCGAGATCGCGCCACTGCACTCCAGCCTGGGTGACACAGCGCGAGACTCCGTCTCAAAAAAAAAAAAAAAAAAAAAAAAAAAAAGTGTATTTATTATTTTTTAACTTATATATTCATCAGAGATGTATTATGCACTACTGGTGACTGCTCTCCAGTGCCAACAGCACTTCTAAGAGGGACAAACATAACTTCTAGACACAGGCCCTTATGCTTTTTAATAAAACACTCATAATTTACAAAAAATAACATCTTATTTCTAAACAGTTTGTGAACTAAAGTGTAATAATTTGCCCTCATCATGGGAAAATTTGTAAATGACTGGATTTTTTAACAGAGTAGTCTATAACATAATTTAAAAAATGTTATGCACACTAAAAAAGTATGTTATAATATTAAAAACACAATAGATTTGCATATGTTTAGCAAAATTGAATATTCCAGGAAACTGGTGGCTAAATTTTAAAAATTAACATAGTAACTGCCCAGAGCAAGGAGGACTATGATGGTATTTATGATGATGATGATAATGATGATCATGATTTAACCCTGTAATGCTTTTGGGTATACACAATTTTCCAAATGATTTCATGTATTTTGGATATTTTCAAATAAAATGCCATGTGAATTCACAACCCAGTGATATACATATTTATAACTTTAAAAATTGTACTAAGAGCATGTCAAAAGCTTTAAATATCCAACCCATTGATTATATTTTCTATTTTAAAATCTTCTAAATATTTAGTTTCTATCATATAATAACTGATAAACAATTTCAAAAATTAGGTAAGAATTTTCACCTTATCTAGTTGCCAATTCACCTCCTGAGAAATCTCAAATCTCTGCTTTATCCAAATTGTGCCATGAGGCATTGCTGCTGTAATAGTTCTGTCATAAGTTTACCCTCTAATTTATACTTTTTTCTGCTCTGATTCTCTTACTTTTAAACCTTTAATGTATTTCCATAGTAAACTTTCACTCTCCTGATGTTATTTCCTACAGGATATTTTGATGTTTTCCAAAATATTCCTAGGCCACACTAATTCTTTACTCCTTAAGGCATTCATAACATTTTATTCATAGCATGTATACACTGAATATAGTTAGTTACGTACCATGCATCTTCCCTGCTAGATTGTGAGTTCACTGAATATAAGAAATGCATCTTGTTCACTTTCATATCCCCCAATACAACCATGCTTATCAAAACAAACAAACAAAAAAAAAAACAGGCCAGGCACTGTGGCTCATGCCTGTAATCCCAGCCCTTTGGGAGGCCAAGGTGGGTGGATCACCTGAGGTCAGCAGTTCGAGACCAGCCTGACCAACGTGGCGAAACCCCATCTTTACTAAAAATACAAAACTAGCTGGGTATGGTGGCGGGTGCCTGTAATTCCAGCTACTCAGGAGTCTGAGGCAGGAGAATCAGTTGAACCCAGGAAGCAGAGGTTGCAGTGAGACAAGATTATGCCATTGCACTCTGGCCTGGGTAACAAGAGTGAAACTCCAACTCAAGAAAACAAAAAACAAATATGAACATCCAATAACAAAAATATCTAGGCATTTTAGTCACTAATTTTAAAGTGCAAGCCATAATACAATGAAACTTGAAAAGGCAATTAATTTATTCCCTAACTGCAAGCATTGAAATTTATAATATGTAAGTGTGAAAACAGTGCCATATTGTAAAGCAGCATATACCTTTTCAAAAATAACACAATATTAGCAGAACCCATGTACAAAAAACCATAGGGCTTAACTTTGGGACCTGAATAAACGAAGACAAGTAACATTGTCATTGGAAAGCTCAAATTAGAAAAGATGTTAATACTGTACAAAATGATTTATAAATCCAATGCATATCTAGTCGTAACTGTAGTGTGATTTTTTTAGTAGAGGTTGTCAAAATGACTCTAAAAATAATACAATAATTTATATTGAAAAGAAATAGGTAAGATTCTGAACAAGAACAAGATAAAATTTGGCCAATGGCAACGTACAATAAATCTAAACCTATTAAAACAATATGACAGTGGTGCAAAAAAGAACAAACAGAGCAGTTAGGCAAAATAAAAAAATCTCTAAAACATGGGAATTTGCATCAGGATAAAGATATCATTTCATATCCATAAAAATGAAAACCTTTAAATAAGTAGGATTAAAATAATTGGCACTTAATAAAGTTAAAGAAAATTAGCCCTCCATTCAAAATATAAAAATTGATCAGAGAAGGAAGGGTTGAAGAGACAGATGTAAAACAAAAACAATCTCTTAAGAAAAAATAGAATATTTTCAAAATCTTCAGATAGGGAAGCCCTTCTATGTTGGACAGAACCAGAAAGCTATAAAAGGAATGGCTTGACATATATATTAAAAACCTCTGAATCATGATAAACACCACAAAGTTTGAAAAATAATTGGCATCGTGTTGAGTGAAAACTACTGTAAAGTGTATGCTACAAAAAAGGATTAATATCCAAAAACATCCAAAATATATAGGAAAGTATAGTAGGAAATACCTTTGCTCATTTTCTATTAGGTTTTTAATACTTTGTTTTTAATTGGGTGATAGTTCACAGAAGAAAACATACAAACAGCAAATGTATATGAAAGGATGCACAACTTCTTTTAACCAGTAATGAATAACTTTTATAAAATAACTTTTGCCACTAGACTGTCAAAAGTTTAAAAAATATATACCATTCATTATAATGCAGGATTTGAGGAAATTGGACCCGCTCACACATGGTTGATGGAGGGTTAAATTGGAAAAGCCTTCAGAATACAATTTCTAATATTTATTTAAAAAGTCATACCCCAAATTCAACTTATAAAAGTAAATATTAAAAAAAGACACATATACAACAAAAGACTCCTCATGGACACTCATTGCAGTCTTGATTCTAATAGTGAAAAATTAGAAACAATGAAAAGATCCCCAGACTTATTTTTGTAAATGAGTCAGAGAATAGACTTTCTGTTCATAAAAAACAAAAACAAAACAAAACAAAAAAAACCCCCACGAAACAGTAAGAAAATGTAAAGAAAAATGGCTAGATAAATACATGCCAAATATTTTACCTGTGAGCAGGATCAAATGGCAGGGAATGAAGGGAGTAAAAGAAGATTTCACATTGTATCTCTTGTTTTGTTTCAGTCCTTTACAATTAGAATGCATTCAGGCAAATTTATATATTTAAAAAAACAACCAAATAAAGAATGACTAAAGCAAGTTTGCTTAATCTCACAACAAATAGTGGCATAAAGTTAATAGTATAAATAATTAATAATTTATCAATTCAGGTAACAAATATACACAGGCACAATCCTGTAGCAAACATTAGGGAAGACAGTAGTCATATACGGATGACACAAAGGCTTCTCCTCCACATCATCGAAGAACTATCAGGAACCCAGAAAAGGAACTGGTTGAGCAATAAGGTGACAATTGCTGTGACACAGATCTATAGAATATCACCTTACTTTTGCTGAGAAGGACAGATAAGTCCTCAATGAGGGAAGGTGAGTAAAATCATACATTTTTTTCAGTGTATGATAATACTCTGAACAGTCAAGTGGAATGAGGATAGCAAGAAATTCCATGTAATGGGCAAAGTTACTCTTACTTGAGGTCATGGACTCTGCTGTGCCACTGTTTGGGGTTGAACTACTGCCTCCATCCCTGCCCCAAAAGCTGTGCAGCCTTACCTAAGCAACTTAACCTCTCTTAATCTCAATGCCTCAGCTATAAAATGTCAACAAGTAACCACACCCACTCCATTGGTTCATTGAGAAGACTGATGGAGATCATTCGTAAAAGCATAAGCATTTCATAAATATTTGCTATTCTTTTATTTGTTATCTTTAAAGAAGCCAGAGTGCACGATGTGTTCAGCAGATTGAGAAAAGGTTGATACAGATTGAATAGCAAAACTATGGAATATTTACAATACTACAGTGATATATGAATAATCCTTAACTCCAAGTAAGAGCAGGGAATTTGCCTAAATGAATCTAAATTTGTATTTATTTATTCTTACTGTAATAGGAAAATTATCTCTTAAGCAATAAAACAAATTATAAGTATATATTCAATGAGATTTGCATGTTTTTCTGGTGAATTTATATAAATGATCATGAAATTATTTACTTCAAACTTTTAAGGCTCCCAAAATTGCAATTGAAAGCATCCAAAATTGGAATTGAAAGCAATGTTCTCTCTTAGTGAAGAAGAAATCTAATTTTTGAAAAAGAAATTTATCCACTAAAATTAAATAAAATATTTCATCCAAAAATAACTTCTATCATTTAATGCAGATGAGTCAACAGATCCCTTCCTTTTAATTTCCATCTGGTCTCTGTCATTAGGCTATCACTACTTACTTGCTTTCTCACCATATTTCAAACCTGTAACGATTCACATGAACAACTGCCTTGAAACCCCTCAGTCCTTCTATATTGTCTGGCTCTTTTATTACAATAAATATTATTACTTCTAAGATGCAGCTTAGTGCTCTGGTTAATGGCAGAGGCTCTGCAGACAGACCACCTGGATCCAGGCTGTGGCTCTGCCAATTATCAGCTGTGTGACCTCTCTGAGCTTCCATTTCCTCGCATTTAAAGTGGGAATACTTTGGGAGGCCGAGACGGGCGGATCACAAGGTCAAGACCATCCTGGCTAACCCAGTGAAACCCCGTCTCTACTAAAAAATACGAAAAACTAGCCGGGCGAGGTGGCGGGTGCCTGTAGCCCCAGCTACTTGGGAGGCTGAGGCAGGAGAATGGCGTAAACCCGGGAGGCGGAGCTTGCAGTGAGCTGAGATCCGGCCACTGCACTCCAGCCTGGGCGACAGAGCGAGACTCCATCTCAAAAAAAAAAAGAAAAAGAAAATAAAATAAAGTGGGAATAATAATAACAATAATATCTACCTATATATCTTATAAAGTTGTGAAAATTAAACAAATTACTATATGTAAAATAGAAAAGCATTTGGCTCCTTAAAAGTGCTTAATAATTATTAGCTAATGAAAACAGCTTTCTTTGAGTTCCTTACCCTTTCTTTGTGGTACTCAACACTTCACTCTCTCTTTTTCTGCTTCTCTTTCAGTACATTATCACATTAAATACATTATCCTTCTGGCTTTCTGGACTCTCTAAACTTCTGTGCCAAAGTAATCTTTCTTTCATACATAAAACTTTCTACAAAGACTTCAGATTTTACTGCAGAGCAAAAGCTACATATTAAACATTATCTCCACACATGATTATCTCAGCAGGCCTTTATGTAGCTCTATTATTTCTAAATTTTTGCCCAATAAGATAGTGCTATGGCATGGAAAAGCCTTCGTTTATCTTTACTAGAACTGAACCCTAGTTCTTATTACACAAATACATTCAATTGGTACAATTTCATTAGCAGTTTCCTTGCTGATAAATTGTTCTTAGGTTTGCCATTCAATTATTAGGCAAATGTGTCCCTGAAATTGTATATGTCTGGTCAGAATGAGGCACTGATACAGCATCACTCACCAAATAAGAAAAATATTAGCAATGTTTTTGGTTTCTTTAGTAGCAATAAGGCAGGCAAAAGTCAGAGTATTTTTTTAAATAGAAAAGCACCTGAAATTTTTTCCTTACCCTCTATATACTTGTGTTCTCCCCTCTATATTGCTTGTTTTTACAAAAATCAATCTCTGTAATTTGATCCCAAACTTTGGCTTTGCTTCTATCAAAGTAATTATCAAGTCTTCTATGTGTAAGCTCATTATTTTGATGGATCAGGATCCTGTAGTGTGTAATATGCTTTTTAACATATGGAAGAGAATTGAATTTTGATTGAATACATGAACTGTAAAAGCAGTTTCAGGTCCCATGAAACAAAGCCTATTACTAAGATAAGTCATGTGTTAATATCAGCACAAGCATAACTAACCAGTTTCCCCTGATTATCTTAGAAGAAAATGTGGTAAATCATGATAACTAGGTAAGTAAGGAGAGTCACCCATGTCTTAATTGACAGCTTGTATAATTCTATTATTAAAATTAAAACTACTTGGATGTGAAACAGTATAAAATATTAAAGGAACTGAGTTTGTTTTACATTTTAGTCTCAAAATTGAGCAAATAGCTTCAGTTTATGAGCAACATTTCATTTAATGACTATTCAAAGGAATAACTAATTTTAATATTGTAAACATAATTATGGAAATAACACAAATATTACTATAGTACAACTAAAGTCTTCTACAAGATTGATATATATTTTGTTAAGAACAGTCTTACTCAGTGGAATATTAATTTCTGTTCTGCAGCATAAGCTTCTTAGAATGAATAACATTCAAAAAACATTTTTAAAAGATATACTAGTATATATCAGGGAAAAATTGCCAATACTTGAAGGTAATTTCTATCAAAACTTAAATATGGCCCAATGGTCATTTTATAGAGTTCATTAATGAAATCGGGAAGAGACTATTAATCTTCAGTGTTAAATTGAACTTGTGGAGAAATTCATCAAGCTTATCCTGACTTAGAAATACCCTATAGCTATTATGGATAGAAAGTTTGGGAGACTAATTAGAACTCATATCCAAAGTCAAAGAACATAAGATAGAAATAGATTTTTTTAAATGTCCTAAATAAAAGACATATACATACTATGCAGTTTAATAGAGGAAGTCTTGCAGGCACGAATTTTTATCGGGGAGATCCACAGGAAAACATACCTGGCTAGGCTGAAGGCATCGTCGATCAAGCCCGCTCGGTTACTCACAGAAAGAACCTAAGGCCAATTAGAAAAAATAATATGATAAATTAGGATTAAAATGGCAGATATTCACATATCAAAAAAGGTATTTGATAAGCAAATCTGGAGTGTACCTCATGATTCCGGATTAATTGATCAATTAATAATCTCCAGTTCCTTAGGTCATAGTTGACTCTAAAATAGCCAGTTTGATTGATGTTCCCCAGCAGCCAGCTTCCTTTGTCCAAATAGGTTATTCTGTGGTGCTCTGAAAACAGCATTTTTGGGATATATTTTAAATTTTAAGAGTTAAAATGAAGTATGTTTTCTTAGTGCCAGATATAACAATACTAATAATTAAGTGAATGCCATTTTAAATACCTAATTGAAGCCTACTCTTTAATTAATTTAATTCTAGATGCTAGAAACACCTTTAATTGGTTACTCACTATCATCTCAATTAATTGTTTTCTTATAATTAGCATTTTTGTTCTTGACAAAACTCCATTACATATACATAATTTTCTTTCTCAAAGTAAGTGTAACCTAGAAATCTACCACTGTATTCAGGCAACTTCTAATTAGATTGTATGGGGATATGAGACTAGAATGAAAGAAGAGGTTTTAGATGCATATTCCACTATTTTTATTCAGTAAGAAAATATTAAAACAATAGAGCTCATTTACTTGAAATTCACTGGTGTTTGCCTTTTTTCTTGTGCTTTCTTGAGAGAACGAATAAATAACAGACTTTTAAACATCGTCAATAATGCTAATAAAATAACACTTGCTTGTTCAAGATTTTAATATTTCCACATAGAATTAGAAACAAAGATAATAAATTCTGCTTATTGGGATCACTTTGGAAAATGGCAACTTGATTATCTTCACCAACTAATTCATTAATAGAAGCCAGTAAAAAGTAGAAACAATATTATAACTTCTTACATATTTAACTCCTTCAAAAATGGTACAAAAAAGGGACACAATTCACTGAACATATAGCCTTTATTGACTCCACGGAAACACAGTTGACTATTATAATAATTATGTTGTTGATTTTCAAGTCTCATATTTCATAAAATTTATACAGTGAAGTTGACTTTAAATGTATACACATACACACAGACATACATAGTCTGACATCCAGGTGGAAAAAAATCAAAACCACATGGGTCTACTCTAATTTCTACAATGACTCAGAACTATAAAAGGCATCATAAAAACCATAAGCCTCTGGTCTGAGTAGGGATACATCTCTAGTTCTTACTCCAATGTCAAAGTTTTTACACATTCAGACTTCAAAATAGGAAATAAATTTTCCCTCTCATGTCCTTGAAGGAATACATTTACAGAGTACTCACTCTCAAGTAGAGACCACACAAGAAGAATTTATACCACAAAACTTATTGGGTGGACATTAATGACCACTCATTTCTCAGGTTTGGAATGAAGTGAACTAATAAACCCAATGCATGTTATAGATGATCAATTTTCTAAAATCTGCAGTAAAATAGAATGTACTTAAGCCTCAAAGTATACTGAATATAAAAATTTAATGTTTATCATTTCCAGTATCACAACTTCCCACCACCTTTATAAACTGTGTCTATTAGAACAGATAAAGAAACAAGGCTCAGACAGGTTAATCGAATTATCCAAGAAAAGAAGTGGTTCATCTTATGTCTCCTGACTTCAGCGTCCAAATTTTTACTATGTTATATTCTATTGATACAAGATGGTATAACACTTTTACTGTAATATGATATACATTTTTCACAGTCTAATGTTGATTTGAAAGAGAGAAAATGGCACTGGAAAAAGAATCAGAGTACGATAGAAAAGCTAAATTCTTGTCTCAGCTTTCCTATACGTAAGTGTTTAAATTTATGCCATTGATTCTCTTTGGTCCTCAATTTCCTTACTTGTAACCTGAGGGACAAATAATGGCCCTTAAGTTTCCTTCCAAATCGATGATTCAATGGAAGAAGACATTTATGTACACTATTTTATATACTATACTTAATCCATGGAACTTAGAAAAATAAATCATCACATATTTTTTCTAAAATGCAAATAATTTCTCTAGTCTCCAAAACTATGATTGTATAGTTTTCAAAATTTAGTGTATTTATTCAAACAATTGCTACAAAAATTTAGAATTTCATATCTATTTTAAAGATGTAAAAATGACTACATAAATAAATAAGAAAATACCATTCTTTAAAATTAAAATAACCTCATAAACAGAGATCTTAATTAATAATGTCTGAATTCAGACAATGAAAATTGAAACTTAAATATTGAGAATATTGTTTCTTTTTTATTGTAAAAATATTAGTAACCTTGGAGGCAGAAATAATTAATCTCTAAGTGTCTTCAAGTATACTAAGATTTTTATGACAAGAAATATTTAAAGTATACTTGAATTCACTTGAGCTGAGAAAAGTTGATAAATTTTATCTATTTTTTCAAAAAGTTACAATGTTAAAGCATCAAGTTTAACATATAAACACATACTTTGGATTTTGACAAGTTTGAAATGGTCATGCATTACTGTAACAGTAACTATATTTTTAAAGTTATTTCCTGTTCACATTTTAGATAACTAGAATAACTTAGCCCCACTTGATTCGCTCGAATCTAATTTTTAAACTTACTCAATTTCAACAACTTATAGATAGGATATAGTCAAATTTAAGTTAATATGTATATTAAAATAAGAAAATAATTCCTGTACTTTCTACACCGTCTGACCAGAATAAGAAAGACAGGCTTCTATTGTTTTTAAGTATGTCATTATTAAATTTACTACTAAAACCTGAAGGTTATTACTGTTCACGAATATTTTTATGCCTTTGTTACAAATGAGATTGTTGCAGAAATGATTCCCTGAAATTTTTTGTAATAGATTTTTAAATATCTTTTCTCTTCTAGTTAATTATATCCCTAAAATGTTCTTCAAATTAACTTATGGCAAGCAATGAATTTTAAAGAGATCTTTTCCAATGGCCTAATGAGGTATGGTATTTGATGAGTACCATAATAAAATGTATGGAAGTTATATCTTGATGCTGGCAATAATAATTAAAAATTATATTTAGAATGTATCCAAAATGGCACAAGGCTTAGGCTATTGAGGTACAGAGTAGTTGGTATTTTATAAGATTTTATATTTTTTACTTTCTATTGGAATAAAAAGGGAAAAGAGATTAGGTATCTCTATCCAATATTTGCCAGTTGCAAAGAATTCGAATTTTAAAAACTTTTTTAAAAGGTCAACCAGAGTAACAATGTGAGACAAACTCAGGGAAAATAATACATATTGGTTTTATCACTTGACTCTTGTGAAAATCAAATGAGGATATTTTGTAAAACCTATAAAGAATCATGTGCATATAATCAAAGACATCATATTAAATAACTGACAGATCCACAAAGCAATCTACCATAGTAATAAATCGTGTGTGTGTGTGTGCGTGCACGCGCGCGTGTGTGTGTTTGCAGAGTCAGGTGAAGGGTAGGAAGCAAAGGAAGCCAACTTTCTAAAGCCACCTCTTTACGTAATCAACTGATTTTTTGGACAAATTACTTCTCAAGTCTTAATTTCCTCATTTGTAAAATGGGGATAAAATAATACACATTTGAAACATTGTGAGTCTCAAATAAACCAGTGCTTCAAGAAAGCACTACTGCATTATGCTACTTTTCATGATTGCTTTAATTTTCAGGATTAATTTCTCTTCTATTTTAATATTTTCTTTCCTAACATTTGGCATTACATTTATTCCTCTCCACGAACCGTTAATTGAATAGCCAGTCAACATGCAAGCTACTACATATACAAATGTCTGAATTTTGGGTATTTTCATAATAAGAATGAAAAAGACAAACACTTCAACCTGTTTTCTAAAACTGAAAAATTGTTTTAAAAATTATTTTTAGGATAAAATGATCTATGCTTTACCTTAGCATTAATTAAATGTTTATCCAAAGTATTTTCCAAAAATGAACTGACAAGAATATATGATGATCCAAATCTAATTTGTACTTTATATTATTCACCACTGATTGCATTAATATCATGTAGATCAAATCTATATCACTAATGACAATGAAAAACTACAAAAACATTGACCCGATTGTTATAATTAAATATGGAACTGTTTTACGTATGTTTATAAGAATTGAGCAGAATTTTTTCTTCATGTTTTTGTGGGAAACAGTTTTCACTGTGATTTAGTTGACAATATTTTGAAAAAGAGGAGATGGGACAACATACACAAGGAAACAAAAATTAACAATCTTTTCTCTTTTTTTCCTAATTTTTCTTTGTTGTTAGTTTTTTATTAGTCATCAGAATGAAGGACTTCATAAAAAAATTGAATACAATAAACTGGGACTGAAAAGGCAAACAGGAAAGTGCTCAGTCTTAGATGCCTCTTGTAAACTTTGCAGATTTTTGTATTTACAAAGTTTTCAGAAAACATTTCAGGAAACATTAACTTAGTATGGGCAATCTGCAAGTTTTAATATTCTAAATGTGACAATGTTATATCAAACAGAAGATAGTGTTATGAATGTGTCATTTTTCATTAAAATGTCCAAGTCGCACCTTACACAACTTTGGGGTGTGGGCCTGTGCCATTCATATCATAGCCTGTGCAAATAGTGCTTCCTAGAGTTATGTACTGCTCAAACTCTGCAGCTATGTATAAGGACCATACATATCAAGATAGGTGATATTTTAGGCAAACATATGGTTTGAACCAATACATTATTTTATTCTTGAATAATAATGAAAGACAGTAAAGGAAAACAATCCCTCAAACATAAACCGTGGCCATTGGTCAAGAAAAGCTGGTATAGCTGGTATACTATCCTACTTTTTTTTTTTTTTTTTTGAGACAGAATCTCTCTCTGTTGCTCAGGCTGGAGTGCAGTGGCGCAATCTCGGCTCACTGCCACCTCCGCCTCCTGGGTTGAAGTGATTCTCCTGCCTCAGTCTCCCGAGTAGCTGGAACTACAGGCACCCACCACCATGCCCAGCTAATTTTTGTATTTTTAGTAGAGACAGGGTTTCATTATGTTGGCCAGGCTGGTCCCAAACTCCTGATCTCAAGTGATCCACCCCCCTTGGCCTCCCAAAGTGCTGGGATTACAGCCGTGAGCCACTACGCCCAGCCTGGGATACTCTGTGAAAGATAAAAAGATATCATGAATAACAGCATGGAAATAACTAGGAAGTGAGAAGAAATGGACCCGGAAAGGTATCCACCAGAATTACTCATCCTGAATCCTTGCACGATCTAAAAGTGAAGTTTTGGGAGAATCCCCATGTTTGATCAGTATCTTTACACTCATTTTCCCATTTCCATTCTACCTTCCAAAGATAAATATTTTACCTTATTTCTGAAGATAGTTCTATCACATCTCATAGGAATCCTATAAAGAGATGACTTCTTTCTAATTTGGTCATTATAACAACTCACTGCTCTCCCTCATCATTTCACAACAACTTATGTAGATAAACAACTACACGACAGGAAAAGACAAATATAAAGTCAAGTAATACAGGAAGTGTGAATTCAGAATCACGATATAAACACTAATTCCAGTAAGTGAAAGAATAGATTATAATGAACAATTTAAAAGGAAAAACACCAACAAATTTTAAAGTATCTCAATACATTGCTACATTACATATCAATGTTTCATATATAGTGTATATAAATGAAAGCATATGTTTTCATTGTATGTCTTTATGGGTTACAAATATAATAACACGAAAATGTATGTAAATATCTGCATGGAACTGTAAGTGTTCATACTGCTGATAACCAGATTCCATTTTACTGTAACAACTTTTTCTTGCACGTATACATATATGTATTCTGAGCACTTAAACCTCCCTTATAATAGCAAGCCTGAGGATAAGAAATTGCATTTGTTTATTTATTCATACTTCACCCTATTTCAAATAAAAAAATTGTGGCTTTTTAAAATAAGGCTTACGAAAGAGCAAAATAACATCAATTAACAGCATCTGAGAAAGGAGTAGGAAAAACAATATCTGGGCACACTTGACTATCTAAACCTAAATGAAATGTTACATAAAAGATGATAATTGACTTTTTCTCTAACTCGATGGAAAACATAAATAAAAGGGACCTGTTTCACACTCTAGAATGAAGGCTATAGATTGGATTCAAGAAATAGCTTTCAGACAGTAAATTGAAATAGGTCACTATCTTATTTGAAGATATTTAGAAAGGGAATAGAATCTCATCTCTCTCTGCTCCTTGAGGTTTGACCCCACCTAAGAGATGGCTTGCTAACCTGTCCAAGCCCCCCACCTTCTGGCCCTGTAATTATATAATTCCATGGAGAATATTGCCTCTCTCATCCTTTAAAGAGACAGTCTGGTAAAGAGAAGATAGGAAAGTGGAATTAAAAATGAGACCTGTGTTTTCAGTATTTGGCATACTCTTCTCTTTGAGGTTATAATTATATTTTAATTACATGTGGAGTTATAAAGTAATACAATTTTAAACACCTAAGATTAGTATTACAAACGTTTATTTTTAAGTTTCATCTTTACCCTTAAAGAAACAAATAAATTTAGTAATTACAAAAACAAACTGAAATTAGACTATTTAGTAACTATCCTATATCTAATTTTATAGGGTTGATAATCACTCCTTTATATTCTCTTTCTAATTTGTCTTTATTCACATTTTATAACAGCTGAAACCAGAGGTTAAGTTGCTAAACAATTATCTGAAACCAGATAGTTCCTCAGGGGAGAATATATAGTTTACCTGATTTGTTCGACACCCAAATAATTGCTTCTGAAGACACATGGCTTCTATTTCCTACCACAATAGTTAATGGAATCTGCCACAGGTAACTGCAAAATAAAAGAGAAGCTTTAAGAATAAAAATAGCTATATCAAAACAAAAACAAAAAACATTTCCCATGCGCCTTCTGTGTGATTTTTACTACTCTCATTAGGTGAACTAAAAAAAATTCCAGTCATAAAAGTAAGGCATAAGTCAAAAAGATGAATTCACTGTTTCAATGCCATTAAGGAGACTTGGCCTCTACGAATTTTAATTGCAGTGCAAAGAGAACTGCCAACAAAAGCATTTATCTTGGGGGGAAAAGGTTTTGCATTTTGAATTTGAAATAAAAAGTAACTAATATCTATACACCTGAGCCATATTGATTAAGGTCTAAACATAACTCCTTTCTACTTGTTTTTATGTTAGATTAAGACACATCTCAGTGGCTCCATGCATTTACATTTTAATATTCTCCTTATTTATTATCTAATGACTCCGCGGGACACTATTAATGTAGTTTACAGAAAAGTTAATATGACATATCTAAAGTGATTCAGCAGAAAAGAAAAAAAAAAACTAGTCAGATTCCCATACAATCCAGATCAATAGAAAAAATATTGTGGGACGCACTTAATGCTCTGTTTTGTGAAATGAAATTTCTAACTTGATGTGTGAAAGCAGCCACCAACATGCAGGGACCAATCATGAAACTCATCTATTAAAGAGAAGCATTTTGCAACATTCACCTTTTTATAGGATAAAAATTGAGGCCTATAATTATACATGAAGTAATATCAGTTTAATCTCAAATGAATAGCCAGAGATATGCTGGATGGTCTTACTCCAAGTCCAATGACTACATGACTGTATTTGTTTCCTGCCTTGAAATATAGCCAGATTATTTCAATCTATCATTTCACCATTATCAATAGGGTAGCCAACAATTCCAGTTTGGAAAAATATATTTTTCTATTTTAGAAATGTAAGAGATATTGTGTGACCTCAATAACTGTGAGAATAAATAAATAATTAAAAAATGTTTGGGAAACATGCCTGGGGGTAATAAACATTATAGTGAATATGTCTTTTGGGGAGTGAGAGAGAAGGACATCTTCTATGAATCTGTCGTGTGAAATTTGACTATTTTATTATTCCATGTTTTGCATTCACAATAAACAGAATTCAGTAATAGTAAAGAGTTCAAATGGAAGGTTGAAAGAAATTCATAATTTTATACCAACTCCTATCTCCAGTATGGAAAATCAAAATAATATGTTTACAGTTCTTGATTTTAAAACTGTGTCCTATACTTAATGAAAAAAAAAAACATTTTGGAGGGCCTAACTATGTGGAGATACTATACTATACTAATAATGACTGCATACAATCGGTCTAGTAATACAACAATTTATAATAGCAAAATCTATATTGACTCTTTAGGCAGTAGTTCATGAACAACTCATGTAAACTCTTCAGCAAATACTTCCAAACTTTCAATATAGGTTTAAAAATATGCCCCAGATATTTAATGACAGATTTACTGTCAGGAGGAGACAAAGAACTGATCCATTTCATTAACAGCTGTTCTCTTAAAAATAATGGATCTCTTTTGGTTAATTGGAACACTTAGTTAAGAGACAATGATGCCCAACTCTGTGTCTGATTCTCAAATTAAATGATAAGCTCATTTTTGTGTACTTAGGTCTTGAAAAAGCCTGAAAATAGGAGGCATTTCTACTCTAAATCATAAATTACTATTGAATCTGATTGAATGGACTTGGAATAAAATGAAATAAAAGGCATCAAAACCATCTATAGGTAAGACAGAATAACTTCATTAACTTGACTTTAGTACCTATCCATATTGAGTTGGGTCAGCTAAATTGTGAAGCCAAATAAGTACTGGTTAAGGCAAAGGATATATAAAACTGAGGATATTTAAAAATTCTCAAGGATAATTGTGTCTTTTTTGTAGCATAATCATAAAATGTTTGTGAATCATTGTTTGCCACAAACAGAATTTCCATATATTTAAATTATTTATTCTAAGTAACTAGAGATTATGATCAAAGTTGGTTTGTTTCTATATTTGGGTTTTAGAAAAAAATCTCTAAAATACAGGAAAATGATTCATATAAATACCTGCAGGTCAATACCATATATATACAGCAAATTTCCTAAATGTCAGACATTGTATCACATAGCTGTTCAGATACAAGTTAACTACAAGGTTAACTAAGTTAAACTATAAACCTTATAAGTTAAGTTATAACTATAAGGTTTGGGGATACAAACTTTGAGGCAGTTTTTAAAAATTAAAATATACATATTTATATACTTCCTAAGAATCTTTTTGTTCCCTATTCTATGTGTGTTTGTGTGTATGCACACACATAACCAAAATCTACATATAGTAACAAAGACAAATTAAAAGTTCCAAGTTAAAAGCATATTTGAAATTTGTATTTACTTTTGAACTACTATACTGTGAATACATTTCACAACTTTCCAAACATCATATATGTGGACTTTTCATAAATTTCCTTTTAAAATCAAGGAAAGCCTCATAATTATGTTGCTTTGTGATTTTAACTTAAAAGACTAGAAGATCCTAAACTTAGTTTAGTGAAAAGCCCTCCGTGTTGTAAAGAAATCCAAGATTGCAATGGATTATGTTTAAAACGATATTAGAAAAAATAACTTAGGATATTAGATTGTGTTCTAGCTGTCTCAGTTTTAACTTGACTTGTCATCATGTTATTTTAAGCATAAAAAAAGACCTCCCAAGATATTTTTTTCTTTAACAGTTCCTGGGACTACCTCTCTTATCAGTCATTTTCATTGTTATAATAAAGCAACTTTTACTCTAATGATTATATTAAGGTAGCAAAGAATAGGTGCATATAAACCTGAATGAGACTTTTTTTATAAAATAGCATCAAAATTAATGAAGCATTTGTCCAGACTTTGTGAAAAACTGGTCAGATGTCACTGTCATCAGGGCATTAAGAGAAGGAAAGTATGACTGTGGAGGTTAGTAAAATTCTCCGCAGCAAAGAACACTGAGAAGCTCCTCAGTGTATAGGGGGACATTACTTTACATTGCAATGCATTAACTTTATAATGGAAAAGGCTACGCAAATTCACAACTTCCCAAGTACCCAAATTCTAGAATATATTTGACACTCTGTTACACATCAGCTAACTTTATGTGACTATTTAGTTATGTAAAGATCTTTCCTTTCTATGTTGTAATACAACTATTATATATAAAAATATAATTACTGGATTCACTTAAAATGTTCTAGGCATATTGCAATGATGTTCTAGTGTTTCTTAGAAAAATGAAAAGACAAATAATTGATTTTCCTGGGTCAGAAAATATACAGATTTCACAGGATTTCTGGAATAGATAGGCAGTTGGTTTTACTCCATCAACTGTTTGCATTGTGAAATAAAGATCTAGGAAGGCTATATACATAGGCCAGAGAGAATCAAATTGAAGCTTTGACCAGGATGTTATAGTGAATTAAATGATCAATAATGTAAAATTGCAATAATCCATTTTCAGCTACAAGGTCTATAATTGCAAAATAAATAGAAAATCATTTTTTAGACAGGATGTCCTGCATTATCTTACTCTTAATATTTTATATGCTAAGTTCTCAGAGTTCAAAATCATACATAAGATTTTATAATTCCAGAAGACAAACCGACAAAGCTGTCTAGATGTTACATATGATTATACAGCCTGGGAGAAATTCTTCCTTTAAAGAATTAGATTCCTGGCCGGTACATCTGATGTATGTTATAGGTTGACAGAATATTTTTGTTCAAAATTTGTTCTGTCATCTGCGTGTCCTTTATGTTTTTCTGCATCAGTGATGCTTGTGTCACATTGATCATTCTCAAAGGCCTGGCCCAAATCTCTCTAACTTTGCCACAGTCAAGTAGTTTTTATGTACTTCCCGGCAAGGCCAGAGTTGATGCCTACGCTTGTGCTTGTTTTGCCTCGGGCCAGACATCAGAAGGTTAAAAACAGCACCTGGCAGATGTGGGAAATCCAGGCTGGGGGAAGAAGCAATGACAGAGTCAGCCCCTAACAGTGGTGACAGTGTGGCAGGGTACAAGCACATTCCATGAGTCTACACAGTTGGATTGCAAAGGGTAGCGTGTTGAAGGTAAATATAGACTGTATATGGAGAGATACAAGACACTGCTTTTCTAAATCGGATTCCAAATGTAGTCACCAGAAACATTCATGAATTTCTCAGTCACTTAGATTGAGTGACTCGCTGGTCTTGGAGCTAGCCTACAGGGGAACAATTTCCATTCTTCTTAGAGATGACAAAGCAAACTTAATGTCTGTTCCAGATCTCCTGGACATGGGTGGATGATAAAGTCAGACTCCTAATTTTCCAAGATAATGGGAGACAGCATGAGTAACCTAATCCAAACATCTCATTGTGTTTATCAATTTTAACTTCTCTCCCTCTTCCTGTACCTCCCATCCCCCACCCCCACCCCCAGCCTCACTGGAACCAAAGTCTTATTAGGGCATCTTAAATGAAATGAAATGGACTGATTTAAGTTTTAATATCTTTCCTTGGCCCAGACTTTAATGAGACACAAAATAGAAAACATAAAGTAGAAAAGAAAGAAAAATGCTACATGCTGAGTTATCAGTAATTAAGAGTTTCAGCAGAAAGTTAAAGAAACAACAAATAAAGATTTTATGTATGCTGTTGATTGATTTTAAACACTAAAAATGAGAAAGAACATATGTTGATACTAAGTGACATTAATCGTTAGATCATTTCAAGGTACCGTTTTAAATTCCTTTGACTCAGACATTATTTCATTTGATTTTTGTTTTAGTTTTTCTGCATTATGAGTTTCTGTTCTCACTTGCTTTATAAATCTCACAGTGGGCTCAATTCCTTTTAATTCACAGCAACACATTTTAACTTTCTTGCATTTAATTCAAGAAACATTCATGGGGAAAAGTGAAAAATAACATTTTATTTTTTTTAAACACCATGATTATTTAAAATTCTGTCTTCCTAAACAAATAACTTTGGTGTTTTTTCAGCTTGAAGGTTCAGATATCCAGGAAACAGGAGTAAAAAGAGAATCAAAATAACTTGTGTAAATAAAGAAACAAAAACTATATTTCACTTAATATATGTTTTAATAACAAAAAGCATTTCAGAATTTTGTTATTAATGCTCTTTGAAATATTAAAACTGCAAATGTAAGAATAAAAACAATATTTTTCATGTAAAAAAGAATGTTGTACCTGCTATTTTGAAGTTTAAGTGCTTTAGTTTTAGCACTGATATCATAGATAAAATGTTGTTGGGTAATTATTATTCTATTTTCTGCTGTTGTGTTTCCCAAGATGGTGATAACAGGATAACCCATCTGGAGTGTCCACTGATCCATTACTTCTTGTATATTTACATATTTCCCATTTCTTTTTAAAGCCTTTACAAGGAAAAATGTATAAATTAGTTTTATAAACATGAATTATCAACATAATTAACATTAAGTCATTTTTATTTCTATCTTTATTATTTACCTAAATATGAAAACATTTAAAGTCAGTGAAGCCAATATAATGTTAGTGAAATTAATCTTCTTACCCTAAGTTAAGCTTCATACATGTATATAAAAATGAAAGTTGTATTAACATTAAAGTTTTTACATAACATAAAATAAAATATGTGTTATTATTAAAGCAAATCCCTGCAGCATCAGTAAGTATTCCCAGCATGTCTAGTGTCACATTTAAATATTTGACATATAGGAAAAATTATTTCAAACTTCAATATTTATGTTTTTAACATGAATATCTTACACCATATTAAAATTATATTTCAGAAATATTGTCATGTTTGAAAGTAGGCGAGGTTTTACTACCATTTGTAGTTTAGTTTTAAACCCCTTTGTTTTACAATATATTATATAAAACAAAAAATCAATATGAACAAATGAAAAATGTAAAAAGTGAAAACAAACTGTCAGTGTCAATAAAGGCTATGAATGTCTTATAAACGCAATTCAAATATTCAAGTAGAGGTTTTGATATTTGAGCTTCCTATACTTTACCTCCGATAATGTATTCCAGAGATCATTTCTGGCTGCATTGCCATACTTATGAATGGTTAAATAATCCTACAAGAATATAAAATTGTAATTACAATTCAAAGGTTAAACAGTAACTAGTAAACACATTTATGTCTCAATTCAGTTAATAATTTTCATATGTTGGAATTATATTACTAAAAAAGGACATAAAAGAAGATAAAGAATCTCATTTAAAAATATTCCAAAGAGATTTAAGTATAGAATATTTCCTAATTAAGTCATCAACCAATATTAATCTCTTAAAAATTATTTTCATAACCATAATCACTTCTTACAGATATCCAGGGTCAAAGATCTTTCTCTAATTAAGCGAGTCAACCTCAGTCAATTCTGAAAACACTACCTCTTCAATGAAAGGTTTAGAGAAACTTTCCCATCAGGATTTTGTGTTAAAGTGTTGAAAAAGAAATATTTTATGAAAAAAAGAAAGGGCTAATATATGCTGATGTTAAGAGGGATTGCTTTGCCGAAAGAATACTCTCTTCACAATCTGTCTCCAGTGCAGTGGTCTCTCTGCAAAGGAAAGACTGCCTATTACAATAATGATAAATACTTATTTCCATGGATTTGAAACACACATTAATATTTGATAAGAAAAAGTCATTCCTAAGTTTATTTAATATTTTGGGGCTTTGGACTTGCCATTTTTAATGTTTAGTTATTAGTGGTAAAACCTATACACTTTCTATCCGATTCACACTTTGTTCTCCTCTAAGAAGCACGGTTTGTCTCGTCAGGGTGCTATTTGGTTACGGCTAGTTTGCATTATTTTTTCTGCTTTCAAAACAGAAATATGAATATAAAAATAGTGTTATATTGTAAAAGTCCCTCGTTCTTCATTTGAAATTCCATTATCTCTGCAACATATAGATAGTAGACAAAATCCTAAATGACATCAAAGTACTGAAAAGAAAAATGCTGACTCCTTCAGTACTTTATATGGAGTGGGCTACTCTGGGGATAATTAAACTTGGGGGAAGCAAATTTTCTGAAATACAAATTGTAACACCTGTGACAGGTTCAGCTTTTGTTGGCAACTCACAGCACAGCAAATGGCAACTCCCACTTAATCAGATGCCTAGAGATGCAATGTCCAACACTAACTTAGCAACCACAAATTCATCATTGCCATCAGGTGTTATGAATAACTTTGTTAAAACATATAACCCTGAATAACCATTCTGAATCCTAATTTGGTTTGAACATTCCATGTGAGGTTTTTCAACATAAACCCAGAGACCAAGATTTAAATAGATTATTTCAGATTTAACTTTCAAAATTATTCATTATGCTCTTTTCACTTAAATGAATAAATTTGGGAATAAGATTTACAAAATATAAAAGTGCGTTTTATTTTTTAATTTTGTATTTGAGACAAGATCTCACTCTGTCACCCAGGCTGGAGTGTAGTAGTATGATCAGGGCTCACTGCAGCCTTTACCTCCCAGGCTCAAGTGATACTCCTTCCTCAGCCTCCTCAGTAGCTGGGACTGCAGGCGCACACACCACTACACCCAGCTATATATATTTTTTAAATGTTTTGTAGCAACAGGATCCCATTATGTTGCCCATGCTGGCCTTGAGCTCCTGGGCTTGAGCTAGTCTCTCTCCATGGCCTCCCAAAGGGTTGAGATTACAGGCCTTAGCCACAGTGCCTAACTTGCATTTTATTTTAGTGATGTAATAATAAACGGTGCTAATATTAGAACTCTTTAGTCTTAGGTTCTGTTTATGGGTAGTGCTGCTAGGCTAATTCAGCAAAGGGGAAATAAAGGAATACTATAAAATCCAATATACAATTTTCTTCTC
This sequence comes from Theropithecus gelada, assembly GCF_003255815.1. Classification (NCBI taxonomy): domain Eukaryota; kingdom Metazoa; phylum Chordata; class Mammalia; order Primates; family Cercopithecidae; genus Theropithecus; species Theropithecus gelada. The sequence continues at coordinate 31,641,456 of NC_037679.1, read as the reverse complement.
AAAAATCATAAAAGTCTAACTATTCATAATATGAGTTGACCTTGTCCTACTATCATCAGTTTGAACTATTTCTTCCCTTCTCAGTTTAGAAAAAGGTTCAAGTTTCCACTTCAAGCAGGCTGAAATGAAAATTATCCAGACATAAGAAGCAATTTCCAACTTGCCTGCCTCTGTATTCAGGGAAGATAACATATCTTCTTGAACTCTCAGTAACCCTGATATTCAGATGTTATTGGAATTTTACATGTGCCAACTTTAAAAAAAAAAAAGTTTCCCCTTTTTTTTTTTTTAAAGAGAAAGCTTGCATAAACATACTCATAGCTTGAATTAAGAAAATTTTGCAGAATTATAATGAAACTTAAAGGATAATAAGTATGTTTTAATAATCAGTCATCTATTTTTTTTTCATTAATTCCACAAAATGTATGGAGCACTTAGCATGTTCAGGTAACTTTCTAGTACAGGGGAAACAATGGTGATGAAAAGGTTACTGAGAACAACCACAAATACTGAGATGTGATTTGTGTAGGGAGATTTCCATGACTGAAGCGATAGAAATCTTGGTATAATAACCACTTGGCAAGATGAAATCATATTTGGTATCTCATTGAATAAAAATATTTTAAGTTCTTTTCAAACCTCTAAGTCAGTGAATATGAAAGTCCTCAGAGATATAAATCTGAAATGGAAATCTAAGTTTACGTTTATGTGTATAAAAGTCAATCTTCAGCAGATTTGACATTATGACATAAAATAGAAGAATGTTTTAATATTAACTTTAAAAGAATTGTGGTTTCTCTATACTAGGTATTTCAGAAATAATAGAGTTATTGTAAGGAATAAAATAAAGATAATCACCAGACTATTCTTAAGAGACATAACAAATAATATAGACTGATTAAAAGTTAAAACTCTATTAAACAAGAATATATTGCATCTGCCTATGGAGAGAGGCATCACAGCATAGTGGTTTAAAATGCAGTAACAAGAGCCTGCCTTGGTTCAAACCCAAGGTCCAACATTCACTAGCTATATGAGCTTTAGAAAGCTGTTTAGCTCTTTGTGCCTATCTTCACATATGTAACAATGGGGATAATAAAATAACTACTATATATATTTTTCTGAGAATTGAATGATTCAATATACAGTGTTAAAAGAGTGAAGAGTGCCTAACACATCATAAATATTCGGTGGGTGTTCTCTGTGGTAATCTTTTTAATAATCTCAGGCTATAGGTTGGAAAACTGAGTAACTGAGAAGGAAATGCATCATTATCAATAATAATGAAAGAGCACAGCACATGAAAACAGTAATATTTGTCTCCTTTTTAACACTGTGCGAGTTGTCTTATATTTTATCTCATTCAATCCACACAACAACATTAGAGGTAGATATTATCATCATCAGCTAAGAAATCAGAACATTGGAACTCAGAGGCTTTAGCCTACATCCAAACCCCATGCCTCTGGCTACCCAAATCCAATATCCAAGATATCCAAGCCACATAGATAACTGAGTCCTATTAGCCACATAGATAACTGAGTCCTATTAAAAACTGAACTCATTATCCTCCCCTACATTGGATCCTTTTGGTGGCCCTTCTCCAGTGAAGACCTTTTCATCCACCCCTAGCAAAGAGTTATCTTGAGGCCTTGATTGCCCTTTCCACCACATTCAATTAATAATACATGAACTAAATATACTCCAAGATTCCCACTGTTCCGAATCTTACATGGATGATGACAGCTGCCCTTGTTTCTGCTTTGTTCCTTTCACATCTAGTTTCTCCCACAAAGCCAGAATATTTTTGATTAAATATACACATAAACCCCTGCTATGTTCAGAATATAGTCCAAACTCCTTAATATAGACTAAAAATTGCCCTCATAGTCTTGTCCCTCTGTATTTCTCAAATCCCATTTGTTAACTTGTTGCTCCCTGCATGAATTTAGCCACTTTCAGCTTTCTGAAGATGTCTAATGGATATTTTGTCTCATTTCTGGTTCTCTGCACATGCAATTCTCTACATACTCTTTTCTCCTTTGGCTACCTCAATTCAATTCAATTCAATTTCCAGGACTCAATTTTGATGCATTTCCTCCAGGAATCATTTCCCATCCACTTCAACCTCCTTCCTGATTCTAAGTTAAATATCTCTTTTATATTGTCACACAATGTTCTATATAATAGCATTTATCCCACTGTGTCATAGGTGCCTGTTTATTAGTTTGACTGTTCACACAGTCTGTAAACTCCGTGAGAGTAATGACTGCCAATCTTGTTTACCACTATTTAACCAACATCTTTGTGCCCAGTCTAGTACATAACAGGTGCTTTCTCTTTCTCTCTCTCTCTCTCTCTCTCCCTCCATATATATATATGTATATCAGGATCCCCCAAAATATCATATTTAAATATTAAGATGGGACATAATTCATTATTTCACTATATATTTGTCAGGCATATAACTTGAATGGATATATGTGATTGTATATAATGTCATCAAAAATTGTGAACTATTGCATACAAGGCCATTTTTGTTTTATTTCATTTGCTGACAAGTGATGTGGTTCATAACATGTCATGTGTAAAATCCAACAGGACTAATAAAGACAAAGGGAAAAGTAAAGAGTGAATTAAGGAGGTAAAGCTCTATTATCTTTTAAGATTTATGGAAATAAGATTTATGGAAATAATTATGGAATAATTGCTTTCCTATTAATTAGTCTTTCAGCATGCTAGGATAGAGGATTAACCACATAAATGGTTTACTCCTTGAGACATAAAGGGATGATTCCATAAAAACCATATGGATTCGTTTACATGTGTTTAGCTGCAAGTAATAAACATCGACCATAGAATGACTTTTAAAATAGCAGTATTTAGGCTGGGCGCAGTGGCTCATGCCTGTAATCCCAGCACTTTGGGAGGCCGAGGTGGGCGGATCACGAGGTCAGGAGATCAAGACCATCCTGGCTAACACGGTGAAACCCCGTCTCTACTAAAAATACAAAAAAATTAGCTGGGCGTGGTGGTGGGTGCCTGTGGTACCAGCTACTCAGGAGGCTGAGGCAGGAGAATGGCGTGAACCCAGGAGGCGGAGCTTGCAGTGAGTCGAGATCGCGCCACTGCACTCCAGCCTGGTGACAGAGTGAGACTCCTTCTCAAAAAAAAAAAAAAAAAAAAAAAGTTGTGTTGATTCTTTCCTATCATAAGTAGGTAGGACAGAGCTGTAGCCACTTTCTTCTGGAATTATTTTGGTCCCACCCCATCTATGATTTAGCTCCATTTTCAGGTTCGTGGCTAGATGGCAGCAGCAATCATCATATTCTGACATGACATTGTACGAGGAAAGATACAGAATTTCTTCCTGAGAACCTCCTTTAAAGAATCAGGAAAACTTCCCCTCAAATTCTGCAGCAAATTTCCCACATTTGTCATTTGTCAAAATTGCATCATGTGCTCTAGCAAGAATCTGTTACTGCATCTTAAGGGAGCATTGTTTGAACTTTACCCAAGGAAAGACAGTCCTCTCAAGTATATGGTTGTTTAGAAGAGGGTGAGAATTTGGGAAAAAAAAAATCAGAATTCAGCCAATAAAAAAGGGAGGCAACTAGGTATAGGAAGACCACCACCAGTAGTGCTTTCTCCAGTAAGACAGGGTACAGCAGCCTGGGACTCATTGACACTGGGAAGTAGGATGTCCTATACTTGTAAGACTAGTCTGGAAATGCTAGGTAAATTCAAGCATTGATTTTTCTGACTATGTGACAAGAAGGCTGAAGCAAGAGTTTGAAATATTGTTGCTTTCTATCAAGAATAATTGTACCTCAAAAAATGTGTAGTGGGCATTTGTCATTTTTTGGCTTTCCAGCATTTAAACACCAGTTTTATAGAGGGGCAATCACTCACTATGGAATCTGGGAGGAAGGCAAAATCTCTGCCTTCCTCTATTGAAATGGAAGGGACAAAATACTAAATATTCCCTCTCCACTTTCCCTGGCAGCTAAAGCCTGGGCATGTGCTCTGGCCTCAGACAAGGGGATGCTTTGTCCTAGCACTATGAATCCTAAAAGAGTAGTACCTGTCATGGTGACACTAAGGGTCCTGTGGTAGCCACTGTAATGGGGAAAGCTGAACCTGACACTCCTGTGGCATAACCTTGGCTACATCTCTTGATTTTTTATCTCTTTTAGTTCTTATTCTATTTTGTAAGCCTGGTTCTTCAGCCTTCCCAGTGATTCCATGGGCTACCCATATCCTTCAAATAATTTCCGTTCTGCCTAATTTAACCAGAATTTGTTTCTGTTGCTTGCATAATACAACCCTAATGGGTTAAACAAAATGAAGGAAGACACTTCTACACTATCTTAGTGATCCCTAGTAAGAAAATAAACTATTGCCTACAACTTACACAAAATAAAAGCTAAAGAACATTGAAATCTATTTAGTAAATCAGTTAGGCTTTTGTTGTTATGAACAGTAGGTATGGCATGAAAGACATGTATACTTAATTTTTTATGTTTTAAAAGCAGACAAGAATGTTGGAAAGAAAGATTAAAACTGAAATACAGTGGAGAAGGTTCTATAGATGGGGGGGCAGACAGAGTGACAACAACAAAAACATTTTAAAAAGCAACACTTTTGTCTTAAACAAAGCTTCCAAAGTAGTGACTTCTGCACTGAGAACTGTAAGTTCTGAACTTATATATTTGTAAGTATGAGCATTATTAGAGTAACATGATCTTAAAGGGATCCATGAACAACAGCAAAAGTACATTGAAAGTATCAGATCACAGCAAAGTCACACAAGAGTTGGATGAAACCCATTTGAAGCCTGGCCCATGCACTTCAGAGGATGTTTTTACATTCCCTAACCTTGACAAACAGGAGCAAGGAGACTACAACAGTGACAGGTGACCAACTCAAACAAAGAAAGCTAGACTATAGACCAAGGTATCTATTTGGATTCATACCTAGAAATTGATGGAAATTTTAAGATTAAATAAAAATGAGTAACAAAGCACTAAGAAAGCCTTATGCAAAGATTAAAAAATAATATTTATATTTTAATTATATTAGATAAGAGTCAAAGATGAAAAGGTATAAATAATTATTGAAACTTTTCTTTATTATTAAATTATATTAGGTTTCCAAGACATAAGTCCAGTATAATAAGAACCATTACTAAACTTTTTGAGGTACAGCCGTTCAAGCCACCCGACATAAAAAGAAAAAAAGAGATGACAGATCTAGGAAAGAAAGCTATTGGAGAGATAGAAGAATAATTGAAAGTCAGTTTTCATGCTTTGCATGCCATTCTGATTCTGAATTTTTAAATGTGTTTACCCTAAATTTACCTTTAGAAGTGGCTTGCTTAGATATGAGAGTATTTAGAACACAAAAGTCATTTTACATGTTTTGCAAATCCATTACTCCACCCAATTAATGTAAATTTTGTAAGAATAAGTGTATCTTGGCCGGGCGCGGTGGCTCAAGCCTGTAATCCCAGCACTTTGGGAGGCCGAGACGGGCGGATCACGAGGTCAGGAGATCGAGACCATCCTGGTTAATATGGTGAAACCCCGTCTCTACTAAAAAGTACAAAAAAAAACCTAGCCGGGCAAGGTGGCGGGCGCCTGTAGTCCCAGCTACTTGGGAGGCTGAGGCAGGAGAATGGCGTGAACCCGGGAGGCAGAGCTTGTAGTGAGCTGAGATCTGGCCACTGCACTCCAGCCTGGGCGATAGAGCGAAACTCCGTCTCAAAAAAAAAAAAAAAAAAAAGAATAAGTGTACCTTATAAGTGGCTGCTAAATATAGTAGAACATCAGAACATTTTAAATCAAAACAACGTGCCAGCTCATGAAAGGGTTTCTTGTTTGTTTGCTTTAAATTACAGATAATGGCATCTTCTCACACCACTTTTGTTTTCAAATATCTCCTATGTTGTAATTATAGATCATACCGTCAATTCCTCAACCTGCAGGCACATGACCAGAGTTACACTATTTCCGCTGTAGGATTTCTATGCCATTCCAGAACAAAGTGACAAGGTCCTACACCTGTCAGTGAAATAATGTGTCACAGTCTATAGAGGAGTTCTGGGGTACTAAAATATTTCTACATCTCACTTTTGCTGCTGGCATGAAATATTACTGAGACATAAAGTGAATCTATTGGTAAAAATGAAGTTTGTGAATTGCTTTTTCCGAATATCCTGATAAAGGGCTTTGATCATCACTCACTCCCAAAATAGATAAATTACATCCTGGTTGGTAAAAAATGGACTGCTTCTTGTAAATCAAGTGGCCCACTGATTGTAGACGTATACACAGAGTCCCCCTCTCCCACCTCTGTGCTCTCTCAGCCCTGGTGCTGGTGGCAATTTGGGAAGAAATGTAATTTAGTTGAGAAAGAAGGTATATATAAACTAGGTATAGGTATTAATCCAGGCTGATCCCTACCAGTCATGTGATCTGTTAAAGTATCTATTTTCTCTAAACCTTAATTTCTTCAACTGAAAAATGTACATAATGTAGTGCTTACCTGATAAGGGTATGCACAGAAAATGATATAAAACAAATAAACGACTTAGAAAAATACCAACCACATAAAGAATCCAAAAAACTTCAGTTATTTTACTAGCAAGATAAATGGGGAAAAAGGGCTAGTGTCAAAAGTCTTCTTCAATCTTCCCTCCAAGAGAAGCCAAAATGTTCTAGAGACACCATAAGAAAATTATATGGACTTGGCCAGGAGCGGTGGCTCACTCCTGTAATCCCAGCATTTTGGAAGGCTGAAGCACGTGAATCACCTGAGGTCAGGAGTTCAAGACCAGCCTGGCCAATGTGGTAAAACTCATCTCTACTAAAAATACAAAAATTAGCCAGGTGAGGTGGCAGCCACCTGTAAACCCAGCTACTCAGGAAGTGGAGGCAGGAGAATGGCTTGAATCCAGGAGGCAGAAGTTGCAGTGAGTCGAGATCATACCATTGCACTCCAGCCTGGGCTACGAGAGAGAAACTCCAAAAAAAAAAACGAAGGAGAAAAAGAAAAGAGCAGAGCAGAGAAAAGAAAAGAGAAAAGAAGAGAAGAGGAGAGGAGAGAAGAGGAGAGAAGAGAGAAAAGCAAAGCAAAGCAAAGAAAAGAACATTATATGTACTAATTGAGGGAGGAAATTGCCTGGGTGGGGTGGGGTGGGGGGCTGCAGTGGAGCAGTAGAAAAGGAAAAGAAAAATTAAGAACAAAGCTTCCTTTAGGCTTGAGAAAAGCTGCTTACAAGACTTCCTTCCAAATACAGGAAAGTAATGGGTTTTGGACAGTTCTCCAAGTTGTGGGGACTAGCAGCCTGTCTTTCACAGAGCTCTACTGAGATGACAAGACCCCTGATGGGCAGTTCATGGAATGGGTACACTAATTCGACTCAGCACAAAAGAGACTTACCCAAGTTGGCACTCATGCAATAAAGACACTAATCTTACTGTTCTTATTATTAATGGTGGGTTATTTGTCTAGCAGATTCTTCCTGTCTTCTCTTCCCTGAGTATCCAGATTAGATTTCATAGATCATCTTAATCAATCCTGGGAAACAGCCTCATCTGTTTTGTTTTACCGTCCTTCAATTACAGTAGCTTGGCAAAAATCCCAGTCATGGAGGAATCCAAATATTTGTCTTCTCTAAACCTGTACTCATACAGCTGAATATCGCAGAAGAAAATCATGCAATTGAAAAGCTGAGCTTATTCATAATCACCAAATTCAAATAGAAACTCAAAACTGTTAGAAAGTACCTTTCTACTCTTTGAATTCTCTATCTTCAACTTTCTCCACTTCCCACTCTTACCTCATTTTCATTCAGCTAGTGACCTTCTCTCAAAAAACACTAAAAAACTATAAGTCATCAGAAAGGATTTCTGATTTCCCCATTGCCAGCTTTCCAAATTTACTGGAGATAAATCTCCTATTAAAGACAAGTGCCTTCACCTTCTCAAAGAGCAAGGTCCTGGAGTTATTTCTCACTTCTCCAACATTATCAGAGTCATCTCCTGAATCTTTATCTGCCAGCTTAAAACCAGTACAACTCCCTCTCATCTTTAAAAATAAAACCAAAATCTTCCTTAGCCTTTACCCCCTCTAACAACTGACCCTCTTTTTCTTATCTCCTTCCTTGAAAAAATTCGTTTAATTTTATTCTACATACTCTGTTTCCATTTCCACATTCCCATTCACTCTTTAACCTACTCCACTGAAATCGATGAATTTACAGGGTACCAAAAGGAACAGTTTACAGTTGTTATCCTTCTCCACCTTGCTACTGCATTTAACATTGTTGGTCACCCACTTTCTTGTTCTTGAAACAAACTCTTCTCTAAGCATCTGTGATACGATGCCTTGGTACTCTGCCTGCCTCTCTAGCTGTTCCATCTCAGTCATCTCTACGGGCTCCTCCTCTTCTCTGAACCCCCAGTTGTTACAGTTGTTCAAGGCATGTTTCCAGGTCCTCATCCCAGAAACCTCAGAATCATTCTTGATTACACTCTCTTCCTCACTTCGCATACCATGCTCTTCATCCAATTTATCCCTAGGTCCATTGTATTCTACCATTAAAAAACATTTGAGATCCATCTATGTCTCCATTTCTATGAACCATTTAAGCCTTGATAATCTCTCACCTGAATATAAAAATATCCTCCTTACCTTTTTTGCCCAATCCCTTTCTTGGTATTCTGACTGCCCCAATCCCAGTGTGTTATTACGATCAGCCAGAGAACTGTTCTGTATGTAAATAGAGCCATGTCATATCCAGTTTAAAACTGTTTAATACAGCACTTGGAATAATATTAAATCTTCTTAGCACAGACTATTGGGCAATGCATGGTCACCTGCTGCTCACCTCTCCTACCTCTTGTTCTTACTAACTCTACGCATCCACCAGTTTCTTTCTTTTCCTTAAACGTGCTCAGTTTTTGTTTTAGCCCTTCCCTCTTCTTGGAATCTCCGTGACCCCCATCTTTCTTCCTTCAGACCTCAGCATACCTACCGTCTTCTCAAGGATTCCCTAAACAACCGATCTAGAGTTGTTACAACCACCCACTCGCTATGCTTTCTCACAGCATCCTATTTTTCCTTCCTAGAATTTTTTCACATTGAGCAAAAAATAGATTCATTTGTTTTTTCCTATCTATGGTGTATTCCCTTTATCCTGTTACATGATTCATGAGAACAGGGGCCATATCTACTGTGTACAGCATGCCCTGAATACGTAGTACTTATCATGATGTCTGACATAGACTAGATGCATAATAAATACATGTGGAATAAATGAATGACTGGACATGTCTAATGGGTGGGGAATGTGAACTGTATATATAAAACTAAGCAAAGCTGGTACAGGAAGAGAAATTATAATTTTGTTTTTTAGCACAAAACATTAAGAAATGATTTTTAATACTTACATGTGTTATTTTTCTTAAATGGAAAAGAAAATGATCTGTAAAATAATCATAAGGAGAGACCTTGAGCAGAAGAGAGAAGGTGAATACAGGAGACTGATTGCAAAAGGAAATCAGATTCAGTATAACAAGTGAATATTGTTATACTATGGTAGTATAACAATAACTACCATTTCTTTCTGTGCCGTGTTAACACGAAGTTCTCTCTTCCATAAACAAAAATACAGAGGTAGACAAAAGGGAAATTTTGGATGCATACAAACCTTTTGTAAACCAGGTTCAAAATATGTAACTCAAGTCTTTGTAACACTCCTAGGCCAATAATTTATAAGGTGTTTTTTCATAACAATAATTCTGACATATTAAATATAAGAGAAAAAGAATTTGCAGTAAATATGTTATAGTTCATTATTTTTATTTTATAACTAAATAAAGTTACTAAAAAGAGAGTAAGACCTCAATTTTAATGCATAAGACACATGGATAAATGTTATAAAAGAGTGAATGAAAGGAGTGAAATGCAAGCAGAGAATGTATTAAAATATTTCATAGCCTCATTTATGATAAAATGTATACACTGAAATAACAATGAAAAAAGTTTTTTACTTACTAAATTAGTAAGAAATTTATTCTGAAAAGTTATAAGAATCCTGTTTACTTAGTATAGAATAAACAGAACTTTCAAACTTCTAGCATTATACACTGGAGAAAAAATTGATACTCTGCTCCTAAAATATATATATGAAGAGATAGTTGAAAATATAATGGAAAAAATCAACAATGTAAAGATTATTAGAGTGTTATTTAACAAAAATTGGACAGCAATGTAACTGCTCACAAACATGGATAAAACAAAATATATTATGGTACATCTATGTCATATTACTAGTATTAAACCAAGCTATGTAACAGAATCATGTCAAGCAATTATGAAAATATTAGTAAATGAGGAGAAATATCTTTAAGTTAGGAGCAATTTTTGTAATGTTTCCAAATATATAGTTCTAGGCTATTACGTGCACTTTCCAAAAAGAGAACATAAAATAAAAAGAAAAATAAATTTTAAAAGAAAAAGAAAGAAAACTGCTGATGCAGGAACTAAGTAGGTTACAGAAAAATGCCTGTAAGGCAAGTTTATTATAGTACAGAACTAGCGATCTAACCAAATGGTAATGTCTACGAAGAGTCAGAGACAGTTTTTAGTAGATGTGTCCATATTTACAGATTGGCGTGCATTTACGTATATAGTAACATACAAATACATCCATATGTCAACTAAATGTGTCTAATAATTTCACAGATACATTTAAATAACCAAAAATGTCATTTCATAGAATCAACCCAATTAGCCAATATGTAATACATCTTGAGCCTTTAACTAACAGATAAAAGATAACCAATACATATAAACGTATGAGACCTCCTGTTGAGCTGGACAAATGCCTGCAGGATTATTAAAAAGAGATATATGTCTCTAAAAATAAGGGCTTTTTAGTTATATAGCCACATTAGTCGGTTAACAACCTATAAATCAGAAGAAAAATAATAAAGATTCAATCAGTGGCTGTATTTTTAAAAAACTGATGAATAAAAGTTATTTCTCTCTGATCCAGAAATATGAATACAGAATGCTATTTACTTTTTTAAAGTACTTGTTTGTATTAAAGATGGAATTCTTAATTCTGAAATCCATCAAATCTTTTCTGAAACTTAAATATTTCTTTCTCTATAACATGCTCATTAATTTTTCTTTATAGTTATGTCTTTAATAAATTAAATGCCAATTAAGTCAAATCAAATAATTAAAAATTAGTAATGATAACATTATTATCATATGACATTGAGTGAACACATCAAATTATTTTCAAGTTGTTAACCATTTTACCCATAGCATATCTAAAACTGCATAGCATTTTAAGCAAAACTAGGAGACATTGGAGCAAAAGCTGTCTATGGTCATTCATTTTAGATTAAGTATGATTCAGCTGCCATCTGGATAAAAACACAATATTATCTCTTCAGAAAGAAAATTAACTTTGACACAATGTCTCTGCTCCTCTATTATTTTCTGACTTTTTACTTATCTGAAAACCTACATGTAAGGGAGAAAACACTCTCTCACAAATGTAAGCCTGCAGTTTTCAACTAAAAATCCTGCATACACGTGTTACCATATAATACTTCATTGGAACACAAGTTATTGAGTATGTTGTTGCTACTAATAATCCCTATGGCTTTGTGCCTGTCATTACCTTCAGGCTATCAGAATTTTATGAGCACAAACCAATAATAATGATATTTCCCTTTTGCTTTTTATCCACACCTCATTGCCTTACATTGATTTGCATAAGCAATTTCCACCCTGATAATTGGAGCCAAACATCTTGTTGTAGGTTACCTTATGGAAAAGAGCAGTTAAATACTAATCAAGAGAAATCTTTCTTTATTCAACCATATTTTAGATGATGCTGAATTACCCTCACTGCTTGAGCAGGAAGGTGACTCACTTTCTGACAGGGATTTCAGACTTTTGGGTTTGTATCAAGCTTAATAATGATCTCACTTTATAATTTCAATACCCTGGTGTTGACTCATAACAACATGAAGAATGGTACGACTAGGCTCAAATCATTAAAACAATATTGTTTTGTTTGAAAGAAAAAGCCATAGCACAGGTACTAATTATTTTTTTAACAGCTACCGAGCCAGTCAATGTTATCTGAGGATTTTATAATTACAGCTTTAATTTTTATTGCCAGAAAAATCTGAAAAAAATGTAATTAGGGAGATTAAAACATAAAAATGAAATAAGAAAAATCCAAGTCATGTAAAGATATATATCTAAAAGAATCATTACTTGAATTACTTACTTTAAAAGTAAGACTTATTCTACTTATGTAGAATCAGGATTTGAACTATTGGACTTAAATTATAAAAACAAAGTTAAAGAAGTAGATTCTAATTTATTGATCAAATGAATATTTTAACTATAAGCATTGTTGTATATGGATGAATAGTAATGTATATGCATGTAAACACTAAGAACCCTGTAAGTGAGAGATGCAATAATTACCAAAAGATGCTGTTAGGTGAGTAATTTTTATTAGAGAAGGAATTTAGATAAAACATTTATTTATAGGAGAAGGGAATATTTCAGAGAGATATGTGAAATCACCAAGAACTTCTATAGAGACAGACAAAAATATTAGGGCAAAATTGCAGTATATTTATATTCCAGGTACCACACAGAAAGGGAAATTCAACAACACTGGGTCCTAAAGTCTGTCCAAGAGGAAGAGAGGATAGGAGTGGGGTTACACTGCACATATTCCACCCCAAAGTTACACTAGTAAGGACTCTACTTATGCTTGCAACATTTTAATGAGAAAACCAGATTCCAATAGTATAAATATTAAATAGGCATGAAACCCATGAGTGATCTTGCTAGCTTGTCCTTAGAAATGACCTAGGAAGGAATTTGGAGATGTGTATACCACAAACAAAAATGAGGTGCTAAAGATAAGAATGATATAAATCTAAAAATTGTAACTGGAGCTTCTGTGCAAGAGACAGTTTCTAGTTATTGCCGACCTGCCTATTGCATTTCTCACTGACTCTGCTTAAGTTGCAACAGGTCATGTATTATGCAGATGCTTTCTTAGTCATCATTACTCTCTGGCATTATCGCTAGGAGAAAGTCTTGGGTTGGGAGAACACATAATCTTGTTTTCCAGATGTCCTATGTAGAGGTGGTCTTAAATCAAAAGCAATTTCGGTGAACTGTTGCTGTACTTTAACTTATCCCAGGAGGATTGGCCCACCTGGGGAGGTAAGAATGAGGATCCTACAGTTGTGATTATGCAAACCAAAGGCTAAATTCGTAAGTTAATAAAAAACCAAAACAATTATTCACAGTAGTAAACTTCCCTGTCTTTTTTCCAGATCCTTATTTTATGAGTAATCACTTTAGAAATTTACAAATTTTATATATTACTGGTACTGATTCACCATGATATAATCAAATCTACTCATTCAAAGAGAAAACTGGATATTACAGACCACAAACAACTGGACTGAAGTTATGAAGTTAGTAAAATGTGGTAATTATTGATTTGATTTCCTTATATCTCTCATCATATGTCCTGCTTAAATTATTGAAATCAGTTGAGAACATTCTCTGCTCTAGCTAGGGAAGTATAATATGGTCTTAATACAATATTAAGGAAGAGACGAATAAAGGAGTTAATACTTTTTAAATATCCATATGGTAATAAAACAACCTGTAAAAACAATGCAAATAATATTTAATCAATAGAACAAAGACATTTATGGATTAAGTGTGTCAGACTGTTGGCCATTCACCACCACTTCCCCTACCATCTACCCTCCTGTGCACTGCATGGGTTAGAAGCTTGAATGCTACATTTCCAGGAATCCTTTGCTAGTTAGGCTCAACTTTATGTTCTGCAAAATGAAAAGCACACATAAAAAAATATGGATGGCAGTAAAGAAGGAGGAGTTGTCATTGCTCAGATAGCAGAGAGCAGGCATGTGGGCTTTGGCAGAAGGCAGGGGTAAAGTATTACCAGTGGCTTTCAGGTGTATTCCAGGCAGCTGAGAATATGTGCATTACTTCCCTATGAAACTCAAATGTCTTTACTTCTGGAAGGGTGGCAGTAGCTTTCCTGACCTTTACTTCCATAAACCTGCCAACAGTTTCAGAAAATGACTATATCCAATGTTAATTCCCTTTCTGCTTGAAATATTACTAAAGGTTTTAGTATGTTACAGAATTACATACCAGAAGTGATTGTAGACCCTTAGAGATGGTTATCTACAGTTGTCTGTCTGCCTTGATTAGATTTAAAGAAGGTAATGTCATTAATAATGAGAAATAGGATCATGATAATTAATCATTTTCAGGCCAAAACAGTTGCTTAAATGATTATCGATAGTTTCCTAAACTGAAGAATAAGATTTGGGAAAACAAATGACTGTTTCAATAGAACATTATGGATGAATAGAGAATTACAAAGTCTTTGAGAGGCTTGGCTATTTCTGACTGGACTGGAGAGATTACAAAAACAAAACAACCTTAGTACTTTAAATTCTCAGCTGAAGGTTTGGCAGGGAACCAGAGATCTATGATTATGTGAAAAGAATCATGTATCTCTTTTAGGCTTAGAATCAATGTATCCAAAGAGTAAACTATGATTTAAAATTCTGAATGGCAAAATTACAACTCAAGTAAATTTTGTCTTTTATGTGAGAGTTAGGGTATGGACTAGGAAAGTGTAGGATGCAGAATCGGAATGCAGGCCTCAAAGGTCTAAATTTCACTGAGCCTCCGTGGTAGCTTTTCTTGTCTCTGAAAAAGCAAATTCCCCTTGTTTGAGTTCCCTGTAATGTCGTTCATCAAGGAGGCTGCTGACTCCTCTCAAAACCAATTCCAACATATCTAAATGCAAAACCAATAGGTAGAATTGGTTTCAGCAGATTTCAAGAGTTCAAGTAGAAATTTCAGCATTAGAAGATGGAATTTACACTGAAAATCACCAAGAAATTTCAAGAGTTCTTAGCATATAACATCTAAAACCACTGCAGCTTAATCATAAATTTGTAAAGTATCCAGAGCCAATTATGAAAGTGAACAAGTAAATAAAAGCCAAAGAAATATAAGTCGTTTCTTGATACTAGAAAAATAAAACTCACCAGCAAAAACTCCCTGTTACAAAAATGCTGCTCTGGTTTGACTACATTTATAGTTCTCTATATATTGATAGTTATATAATACAGTCTTAATATTCAAATGATTAAAGATTCAAAAAAAATGGAGTCACTCTTGCATATCTAGTTTACAAATGTGTCCATCAAATTAAAACAGCTGTCCCAAATTAAATATATCAAACCCAAATTGTCTAACTAGTAAACTGCATTAAAGTAATCCTAGATTTAGAGAATATAAAAGATAAAAGGAATCTTACAGTATTTAGTCCAACTCTTACATTTCATAACAATAATGTCAGAGGTCAAAAGAGGTCTAGTGACTTGCAGAAAACCACTATTAACTGGAGGTATAAATCAGAAATATTTCTCCTTATTTATTCTATTGCCTAATGTTTCTCAAAATACACCTGCTATCATTTTGAAAACGGATTACACAGAACAGTGGACATGTAGAATTTGCAAAAATGTAAACATTTTTGCATTTAAAAATATATATTATTTATTAGTGACACATAATATAACCACAGAAATGTTTAAGCTCAATTCAGTCCAGTTCCACTTTCAATTCAAACATTAAAATGCAAGCCAATTTGTTGGTGGTGTTACCAACAAATCACCAACAAAAGCTGTGATTATTCAATAAGAAATTGTTCTCCTAAACATTCTCATAGCTGATCCAGTGGGTAATATGACTATTAGAAACAAAATTTTTCTCAGAAAATCTCTAGAGTCTCTTCCTGCTGAAAAATACATGTTTAAATTGAAATTTAAAACATATTCCTATATAAAATATTACAAAAAATTGAAAATGTAGTTGAAACTACACTGGTACTTTATAAGTCAAATATGAATATGTGAACTAACCCAGAAAACTACTACCTTTCTATATTACATATACATACACACACACATACACACAGGTATGTATTTTTAAAGTTTGCCTTGTTCCCAAAAGACCTTAAGGTGGGTCGTAAGGATACATAAATTGCAAGAGAACATAAATTTTAGGTAGATAATAAATCAAGAAGAAAGAGCATTAAGACATTTTTCCTATGTGGAACATGAAGATTAGGGTCTGAGTCCAGAAAAAAAGAAGAAAGGAAGAAAAGAGAGCAAGAAAGAAAAAGAGAAGAAAGGAGTAAAAAAAAGTGGGAGAATAAAAATATATATGAAAAACACACTATCCGCAATTTGGAATTGCAAATAGTAAACTTTCATTTGTCAACATGGAAACAACCATGGTTAATGTAAAAACAATTCATAGGTTTTCCAGCCCAGATAAGTGCTGACAGCCTAGATTAGCTCTTTCAACAACTTGTAAACCAAGACTCCCCAGGGCCTTCTGGATGGGAAGCATATTAATATCAACTCTGTGACCACTCAGCACCATGACATGAAGTGTCTGCTCAGGAGGTCATCTCCAAAATGTATCCCATACATCTTCATGCACAAGAGATGATAATTTATCACCTAGATGTAGGGATCTACTGTAAACTAATCCAAACTGCTGATGATACACTAAATCAGTTTGAATGATGAGTATAAATAAAGCTGCAAGCGAAGTACTGAAGGATACAGATCTATCTGATCAATGAGATGTCACCAGGCAAATGAAATGCAGTGTTGACAAACATAGAGTACCTCAGTTGAAAATTAACCAAATCAAGTATCAGAGCATAAAGGCACACATTAATACAAGCTAGGAATGAAAGTTTAATATGATATGAGTCAGAGGCTATATTCTAACTGTTTCATATAAACCTGAGCAGAGTGGGTCAGTGGAAAAGAATGTATTAAAAATTGATATATTTTGCACACCACAGAAAGTATGACAGGACGAAGAAAAATGCTGCAAAATAATAATCCTTTCCAAATAATATAACTGTAGTTATTCAATCTGCTGAGCAAACTCATACACACAGATGAAGAAAAACAATAAGAATTTTATACAGAAAATGATTTCACATCAACTTGCTATGAAGAAATCAAATTCAATTTGTGTTGCCCTTATGAACAGTTAGAAATTTTCTGAAACTGTCATGCTACAACTTCAATGGGGAAAAACAAAGGAATGGGGATAAGGAAGGACATTCCTCCAGATAGTTGATATTCATGAAGGACACTCCTTAAGAAAAAAAGATTTTCCCAACTATGTGATCAGAATAGAGCCTTTAATATATAACAAATAGATTCAATGGATTCAGCTATTCTGAAGGTGTCCCTAATGGAAAGAGCTGATTAAAGTAAATTTCAAACCCTGCTGGAACAAATCTGTAAAAATATTTTCTGAGGGAAATAATTCTTCAAAAAAGTTGTTTTCATATATAGTTTTTGTTGTAAGTATATAGAGAGAGTTTGTCATAACATAGTTAACTCTTGCCTTGTATTTTATCTTTCAGTTTATTTGGGGGTACAGATAGAATTATACTACTAAAATATGACCTGGACCCAGATGTAGTTTATTTAAATTTCAAAATGAAAAGCTTACTAAGAACAGATAAGATTGATTGCTCTCTCTGTCTTAGCATAATTGTATTTCAGGTGAACATCAATTTACTTTAAAGGACACTTCTAAGTAGCAGAATGCATCATAAATAATTCATCAATCACAGCTACTAGGAACATGATTTACTCCAGCAGATTCAATGGAATAAAAGGTTTTTTTAATATATTGTGTCTGCTTTAAGAAGTTTCATAATCTTCCTTTTCTAAGAATTCATTCTTAGATTCCATACTTCATACTCTAAATGCATTATGATAAAAACTGTATCTTTTTCTTCCTTTTTTAAGAAAAACATATTTTCTAATTAAAATAAAAACAATTAAAAACCTTTGGAACAAATAACAATCTATGTATATCAACAGCAAAATAACAAAAACATATAAGGTACATATTTGAAAAATAGCCTTAAGATTTCTCAAATACATAATTCAAATACTACTAACAAAATTTGTTTCAGCTTATTTGAATTTTTAAATGGAAGAAAAAGAAGGTAGTCTTTCCAGAAGTCTTTTGTAGAACATTTAGGATCTGGCATATTTTAAAATTACTTCCATTTAAAAATGCAAATCAAACAGATTCTAAATTGTTCAACAGTTCAAGTTTTGTCAGTTGATATCGTGAGTATCCTATCTAGAACTTTCATTTGTCATATAGAAAGACATTGCTTACCTTACACATCTTAAAGTTTTCTATCAATTTCAGCAATTTTGTACCAGCCATTTCCCAAGCTGTGAAACATATTGACAAGGAAAAATGTAAAAGAAAATAAAAAGCATCTTACTTACTTGCAAACCCCTCTGGAAAACTGAATGGCCCATAAAATTAGCCAGCATTCTTATTAAAGCAGCACCCTATAGGAAAGAGTAATAAAAAGAAAAGAATTTCAACAAAGTATCATGATTGTAAAATTGTTTTAATCAAACCTAGCCTACTTCATTCATGCTATTCTATTTTCAAAAATAATTAAGAAACAGGAGTATCATGAAAATAACATCCAACTTAGTGATAACAATTTCATTTTTTTGTCTTGTGAATTTTGAAGTTTTATGTAAAACCTACAACTACAAAATGGAAGTCCTCTAGAAAGAATATCTCAGGGCAATGATAAGCTGTAATTCAGGAGTACTCAATATTTTATTGAACACTATATATGGCAAATTTAATAAAACATGGTTCTTGTACTTACAATCTCATAATTTGTTCAGGGAAGGATATCTGTGTTAATAAATAATCATATTAAAATATAACTTTGAAGTAAAATAGGTACTTAATGTACTCCTTAACCAAGAAAAGTTCAGTTGTGGAAGTAGAGAGTAGAGTACCAAGAAGTCAGACTGCCTAGGTTCAAAACTTAAGTCTGCTACTTACCATGTTTACTCAGTAAGATTATTTCAGCTCTCTGCTCCTTACTTTTCTCCCTCGTAAAGTGCAGTTAATAGTAGTTATATTTAATATGGCTGTTCTAAAGCTTAAATAACTCAATATATGTAAAGCAGTTTGCGCTAGGTCTTTAAAATAGTAAGCCATATAGGAGTGTTAGCTATCAGTATTATTTCAAATTGTCTAATCATTTTTATTTCCTATTTCCTTTTGAGGCTGTATTTAGCCATATATATCCATATACAAGTAAAACAATGAGATCAATATAAGTAACTGGAGAAATAGAAGAAAATACTAATTTACAAGAGTCTTTCTTATCTTGAGAACCATTATTATAATATGGCAGAACAACATGAATGCAAAAAGGTAGGTATGTAATCAATATGAAACATTCCAAGGAATGACAATTAAGTATGGATTATAACAAATCTTCATGTAAAATATAAATAAGTCTTCAAGAAGACACTTGACCAAATTGAATTGGTATGGAGCAATGGATTGTAAGCAATGAATGTTTAAATACAAATTGTAGCCTGGCTTGGGGGTTACAAATTTCTTTATGACTACATATCCCATTTCATACTCAGTACAAATATACAACTGTAATAATTCACTTCTTGCAAGATGTCTCTTTTCACAAGAAAATTGTAAGAATCACAAATAGAATCATTCAGCCAGGGCGTGGACTGCTGTGCAGTCCAGCAACACAACAACGGATTTCCATCATTTGTTACTAGAATGATTTGCTAGAATTCTGGGACTTGAATGCAGTGCAATACTCAGACTCTATGAATCACCATTAAAAGATGTGTATTATAATTTCAACCACCACCAAAATTGCTCCCCAAGTCAGTATTTTATTCTCATCTCAACAAATGATAGGCTGAAATATAATAGTTTTATGACTTTTCTGATTTTTTTTCTTCTCACACCTTCCATTCATTGCTCTTTCTTTAGCTTCTTCCTCTTAATCTTCTGCATATTTGCATATGACCATAAAACAGAAGCATTTTTGATTCAATCTGAGGACTAGTTTAGAACTCCCTTTAGAACATATCAGCTGTGTTCCTTGAATTTCCTTGACAAGCTCTCCTCCTATACATTTCTCAATATAATTGACCCATCCTGAGGGTGAAAACTATCCATTTTTCAGCAAACCTGACCATTACCACCTGGGAATTGAGACTTAGTATCAAAGCAGTCAACTTAAACTTTCCTTCAGCACTGAACAGCCCTCTTCAGATGATTTAAGTGTTTCCCTCCAGGTAATGATGACTTGGTCTCTTGTCAAGTTATAAAAACTATTAATTTAGCATGGTCTAATGACACAAGAATCCTTTCTGATCATAAAGAATGTACCAGTTTTCCTGTCTGAATTAAGCTGGAGAGAGTGGTAACAGGAAAGAAAAACTGAAAGTACAATCAGTATTCAAAAGTTATAGACTATCACTTAGTTCCTGATTATATTGTATAACTCAATTAAGTTTTAGAAAATATGACTGTTACCCATCTGAACATTTTAACAGTCTCTGGAGTGGCATGCACTCTTCTATGTTTAACTAGCCTTTTCTTTCCAAAGTTAAAATTTTAAAATCCTTATTTTATAGAACTTCATAGACAGATGGGCTCTCCAACTGTCATGGTTTAGCCAACATATACTAAGCACATACTATGTATGGATTATAACAAAGATCACAACCCCTAACACAGGCAAAGCTCATTATAAACTTTTTAAAGAAAACTCAGAATTCCTTTTCATCCTCTCTTTAAAACATTTGTTTATCAAGCAAACTTTGTTTACAATATTGTAACTTATATTACCTTTTGATTCAAAACTCCAGCCCCAGTCAAACAAACTGGACATTTAGGAAGCCCAAGTAGCTTTATGAAAAGTAAATATACTATTTCTTCAAAATGTAATAATTTTTTAGACTTGTTCTAGAAAATTAATCACTGTTTGCTAAACTAATATTCAAGGATATATTAAGATATCTACTTGATTTTTCTAAAGTTTCATAAAGAATATTCCACAAAAGTAGGCTTATAAAACTCATTCATCATTTAGTAATTTTTATATTTGGAATATCTTTTTAATGTAAGTTCCCACCTAAATTTTCTTTTATTTTACATTGGAGCCATTTGCGTGCACATCAGTCTCTGAGGTATTTAACATCCCCAGAGAAAAAAACTGTGTCCTCATGACTTGCTATCACCCTCTTCCTACGTCTGGCTCAGAGGAAGTGCTCCCTTAATGTAAGACATGGAAAAGAGAGAAAGATAAAATTCTGCGCACGTAACAATTACTTTGTGTTCTTGCAGAGGAGCTATTCAGTCAGGATATACAGTTTATTACTTCATTGGTATACATCAGTGAGAAATCCTCACTTTTGGAGAGGGAGATATTCTCAACTATTTCTTTAGCACATGCTTATTGAATAAGGTGGTATGTTCAGCATCCTAAATGACACAAGTCTCTGTCTTTGAGGATTTCAAAATCTCATAACTGAGATGAGATGCAAAGCAAAATAAAATGAATGACAAGAGAAAGTATTCGACTGTGTTTCAGAAGAGGTAGACGTTATATCTGGAGGGATGAAGGAAAACGAGGGTCTAAAGAAGTAGTATTTGTGTTGAACCTTGGAGGATGGAAAAGTGTTCCATGAGTTAAGATAAACAAAAAGCAGTTGCATGTTACGACAGGAATGAACTTTATGTGGTCAAATGGGTGTGAAAGTGGAAATCACAAGTAGGAAGATTTACATGGAGAGACAGTAAATAAAACCGGAAAATGGAAGACTAGATGGAAAATAAGATTGAGACAGTTTTTAGAGGAGTTTGAATACCAGGGATAAGGAATTTGGAAAACCGGTTTTAAAAAAAGTCAGGATTTAACTATGATACTCCAAGGAAGAAGTAAAGTAACCAGAAACAAATGATAGCAATGAGGATAAAAATTAGAAAGAGGTTTAAGAAATGGAGCAAAGATAAGTTTGTATTTTAAAGCTAGAGTGGATGATGACATTAGCAGATATACAGAATTTAGAAGAAAATGCTGGTGAGGTGAATATAATAACATCTGTTTGTAAATGTGCTGTTTGAGGAACAGGTATAGAATTCAAGGAACAGAGGGCAAGAGCAACCACAGGAATACAATTCAGAGGAAGGTTATGATTGAATATATATATTGGGAATTAGAGTGGATGAGTCTGCCAAGAGAAAAGTTCTAAGGCTTCAGTAAGAAAAATATAAAACAGAATCAAATAATTGTTTTCTATTTGTTTATTCTGTTTTATGATTTGCACTTCAGTGCTCGTAACAGGTGCTCAACAAATATTCATTGAAATCAATGAAGAAATGAAATTAAGAGAAAAAAATGACACATTGTGATAAAAAACAGAAGGCAAACTGGGTATAAGTGGTGTCATAGAAGAAGACACGTTTTAAGAATTAGTGCTTCAGAGTTCAAGGAAAATAATAGCTAAGAGAAGGCCATAGTAGGCCATATTTAAGAGAGGGCTATTTAAATAGACTTGTGGGTATGAAAGCCAAGTGCAAACAGAGGAAGAAAAGAGAAAGCCAGAAGCAAATTCACATGAAAGGTTCGTTTGTGATTTTCTTTGGTAGAAAACGGGAGAAATTTTTTCTGCAAAGCAAAAGATGACCCAGTGGAGATAGAAACTGAAGACACAGTCAACCAAGAAATCATTATTGAAGTAAGATTCTAGAAAAGCTAGATAAGAATTTAGGCTAATCTTGGGAAAGAATAACAACAATCTACTCTGAGGTAGGACTGAGGCAGAAAGGGGAAATAAAGATAAATAAGAGATTTTTAAGTGTAAAGCACAGAAGTTAAGAAAGTACATTGCACAGAATAGACTGTAATCTCCATCAAGGTGGGGACTTGGTCTGTCACCATTATACGCTCAATGCCAAAAGCAGTTCCTGACACATGACAGGCTGTCAAAAAATACTGAACACATGATGGACTGTCACTTTCCAATAATGTAGGAGATGTGGTCTGAAGATAACATGAGTTGGAAAGAGTGGAACTAGGTTTGAAGTAACCCATTGAAAACGTAATAAGGAGTTTAAGATGTGGAAAGGTGTAGAAAAGTTGTAAGTTGTACTAGTCCATTCTCACACTGCTATAAAGAACTGCCCAAGACTTGGTAATTCACAAAGGTAAGAGGTTTAGTTGACTCAGGAAACTTACCATCATGGTGGAAGGTGAACGGAAAGCAAGCACCTTCTTCACAAGGCAGCAGGAGAGTGTGAGCACTCAGGAAAAACTACCATTTATGAAACCATCAGATCTCATGAGAATTCGCTTACTATCATGAGAACAGCATGGGGGAAACCACCCCCATAATCCAATCAGTTCCCTTCCTTGACACGTGGGGATTACAGTTCCCCTCCCTTGACAAGTGGGGATGACAATTCGGCATGCAATTTGGGTGGGGAAACAGGGCCAAACCATATCATATGTCCTAGCTGAAGTTACCAATAATGTACCTGTCATTCATTAACTATTTGTACTAGATGCTAAGGCCATAATATCATAAGGAAAATATTACTATATTTATCAGGTCAGAAAATTGAGGCATAAAGGTTACACACCTTGTAGAAATTGACATGGGTAGTAAAAAATGGAGCCAGAATTAGAAACCCACTTATACTCAGCTCCAAAATCAGTAATTTAAACCAATTTAGACAACCTCTTGTGATCCCAATTCAAAATATTTACATGACTATCTCTAGAAACATGGTGCATCGCAAGAACTTAGAAAAATAAAGGAAATTCTTAGAGTTACTGAGAGTTTGAAATCAGTGAAATGCTCACAGAAGAGGATGAAGGAAAGCCTAATTCAATAGGACATAGTTGAAATGCCCGACCCATATTCCCAGGATTAGGGATGAAATAGAAGACAGATATGAACTTGCGGAATAGGACATGTTTATGGTCTAGGAGACATAAAGCTTCTTTATGGCAGGTTTGGTAAGAACAAAAGGCTAGCAAAATTGAAAATAGTGATATTTTTATCACTGTATGTGGATGTGGCAGCTGTGAAAATGCACTGCTCAGATTTCCCACTGCTGCCCCTCTGCATTTACCATCACAAAGGCCACACTTTCCTCAGTTTACTCCTAGCCAATCACTGAGCAGAACAGTGTAACTACTGCAGACGTGTTCTAGTGAGACAGGAGACTCTGCCAATGGATAACTCTAACTAGATGACTCGTCATTGGTGTGGATGATTTTTTGGAATAGAGCTGAAGTCTGAAACTACCAACCCAACGCCTCTTCCTTTCCTCTATCCTTGCAAAGACTGTCAATTGTAATGTGGTCTGAAGGCAGCTCCCCCTACCTTCTCTGGCTTCTATAACAAATAAATCTTTTGCATATAATGTTTTCTGCTTCTTAGAAAATCTGGACTAACCTAGTAGCTCCATTTTCAGTGCAGAAGTCCACACAAATATAAACTAATGATAGGTCCCTAAAATAAGCTGGTAATGAGAATACTCTAGTTAACAAGTAGCACATCCACCAAAACACAATAATCTTTTCCTTCTTAGACCTTTCAGGAAATCTTTGGCTAGTATATATTCTACACTACAAATGTCTTTGCTTAATGGTTTGCTCTCCTCCAGCACAGGAGAAGGTAAGAAATAAGGTATCATTACTTTCAATTGACATACAGGAGAGACTGAGGTGAAGGGATTAGGTGCTTTGTCCAAAGTTACTTGCTTCCATTCACTCAGTTGTTGAGTTCTTTGATTAGCAAAAAGACTATGAAGTAAGAATTTCTTGTTACTTTTTGAGTTACTGAAAGGATTAGTCTATTGATTCAAAATCAAAGTACTTTTAAAATGTAAATTTCTAAATGATGTCTCTGCACTAATTCTGGACATGTGTGGAAATAAAACAATGTTCTAACAAGATTTATTACTGAAGCATGTCTTTTGATATGGAATAAAAGCACATCTTAAATCTTCCATGGTTTTTTGTAAAACATGTTTTCTTCTCTGTTTTTTTCTTTTTCCATGATAATATGTTAGCTATATTTAGCATCTGAAAAACAGAAAAAGAAATACCTAATCCTGAATATCCCTTACTCACAAGTTGATTACAAAAAAGAAAGGCAGAAAGAGAGGATAGAACAAGAGAAAAAAAAGAATGAAAGGGAAAAGCAAGTCAATTCCACACAAGAAAGCAGAATTAATGCCCCATTGCTTCAGTTACCCATGCTTGGAGGCTTGGAGTCCTCTATGATTTATTACTTCCTGAGGCCAAGCCTCTACCTCTGCATAGCTGAATTATTTCACTGCCTCCTAGAGACAACCCCAGATGCATTCTCACTCTCAGGAATCCATCCTATGGACCACATCAGACTAATTTTAATAATTATTTTAGAAGTATAATGTCTGCTAAGAGTCCTGGCTCTGTCATGTACTTAGGCATGTGAGATGATCTAAGTATCTACAATTAGAACATAACAATAAAAATGATGACAACTATATTACTACCTTTAATAAGAAGAACACCTATTTCAAAATTTTTCTGAGAATTCATTTAAATTATTATAAAGCACTAGATACTCCATGTTTAGCATATAATAAGGTTCAAACAATATATAGGTATTGATATCATCATCATCACTATCATTATTTTTATATTAGTCCTCTGCCCCCTAAATCTTTACTTAAAAAAAAAAAAAGTCCTGTGGGAGTAATCAGGGCCATACATAATGAGATTCACCACTACTTACCAATGCTTTTTTACATATGACCATATAATCAGCTTCTTCACTAGTTAAGCTCATCTTCCCATTATCCCATGAACATACCTTACACACTGATGTTTTAATCATGCTTATTTATATCAGCAGCAATGTTAATCCTTTTTGATCCTATATTCTGAGCTCTATACATTATTAAAAGCACAGGAAAAGCCCATACCATAGTATAGTCCACAGAGCTATACTGCCACCAGTAATAATAATAATAATAATAATATTTACCTCAAAATTTTCTGAGAATTACTTTAAATTATTCATATAAAGTAATTGGTACAGTGTTTGGTATATAAACTTCAAAATTGTATGTAGGTATTGTTATCTTCAACATCATCAATATCATCATTTTATGCTAGCTCCCTGCCCCCAAAAATTGAGTACACAGTAGTCAATCTCCCCTGTCAAGAAACTCGGCATATATCTTTCACTGGGAATGTACATTTTTTGAGCATTCTCAGGCAATGGCATTCAACAGGCTGGTGTACACTCAAGATAATAGGAGACCAAAAAGGTATTCAAAGAGGACCATAGATCCCAGGAAAAAGAAAACAGGGATAAGAAACTTCCCACAACTATGTTAGCTCTCAATGTTTTTGTCTCCTCCGAAGTCATAAATTATTTAAGTCTGAACTAAGCAATTTGTCAAGTTATTTTAAATCACTCAAATTGTTTCACATGACTTTGTCTCCTTCCCACAACTACATGTAGGTCATTTAACTACATTAATCTAGTTTAACTAGATTATTTAAACTAACCATTGGCATATCTGTTAGTTGTTGATGACATAACTTTTCCATTGCCAATGAAATATAATCCCGGCTAAGAGAATTATCCACCAACTACTTGCTACTTTCAAATCAGCAATCCAGACTATGAGATTGCAGCCTATACCCAGGTACTCATCAATCTCCCCTGTCATGAAATTCAGCATATATCTTTCACTGAGGCCGTATGTTTTTTCAGTATTCTCAGGTAATGGCATTCAAACAGGGTAGTCTATATTCAAGATAATAGGAGACCAAAAAGTATTCAAAGAGGATCACAGATATCAGAGACCAAAAAAAAAAAAAAAAAAAAACCAACAACTTCCAACAGTGTCAGAAATAGCACTTGCATGAAAGCATTCAACTCAAGAAATCTGAAGCATAAAAATACTGTACAATTAAATGAATGTACATAGAAGGATAAAACATAAAAGCAAAAAAAATGGAAAACAAATGGTTAAGATGAAAAATAAAACAGTCTATGAAAAGACTAATAAAATAGCAAAGCTCTGAGAAATAAATTAATTGAAGTAAAAAAGGAGAAAAGAAGAAAAAATAATATAAATATTAAAAATGAGGACACAGCTACAGAAAAAAGTTTTTAAATTTAAAATAATAAGAATATTCTAGAAACATATACTAATAAATATGAAAACTCAGATTAAAAGAAAGATTTTTTGGCCAGGCATGGTAGCTCATGCCTGTAATCCCAGCACTTTGGGAGGCTGAGGCAGAAGATCACAAGGTCAAGAAATCAAGAACATCTTGGCCAACATGGTGAAACCCTGTCTCTACTAAAAATACAAAAATTAGCTAGGTGTGGTGGTGCGCACCTGTAGTTCCAGCTACTCTGGAGGTTGAGGCAGGAGAATCGCTTGAACCTGGGAGGCCGAGGTTGCAGTGAGCCGAGACCATGCTACTGCATTCCAGCATGGGGGACAAGAGCAAAACTGTACCCCCCTGCCAAAAAAAAAAAAAAAGAATTTTCTATAAAAGTGTAATGTTACTAAAGAAAAAGTAATGGTTTAAAAATAAGAAATACACCAAAAACAAACAACAACAAACACACATACCAAAATCCAGGATAGTTTTACAGGCAAACTTTTAAGAAAACATTGTCAAATATTACCCTTGTTTTAGATAAAGTACTATAAAGGAATTGAAAATGAGTACAAGCTTTTCAACATTTTCATGATGCTGTGTAAATGATATGCCAACTGGGCAATGTAAAATATAGTCTAATATCCTTCATATGATCATGTATGTAAATATATACATAATTGATGGGATGAATATCACATATGTAATATACACTAATATAAGGACAACTTAATATATATTACATGTGATATACAACACAATATATAATATAATCTATCTATATATAATATATATTCCATGAAGTGAGAGAAGATATTTCAGAAGAGTCCATTCCAGAAATTTAAAAATTGTTTAATAGCAAAAATTATATTATAACTAATTGCATTAATAGTGGAGACAAATTTTTTAATCATCTCAAATGTAGGAAAACCATTTAATATTACTTAGCATTCATTCATTCTTATTCAAAATAATAAGATATCTTAATAAACTAGGAAGAGAAGGGGACCATTTACAATAAAGGCAATCTTTATAAAGTATACTCAATAGTGAAACATGAGATGCATTCTCCTTAAAGTTGAAAATAAGAATTCACTCTACTAACATTTCTATTCAAAAGTATAATAAAATGAATGAACAAATGAAATTAAAAACTAAAGCAGTAAATTATCATAATTCAAAGATGATGTGAAAGTTCTCAAAGAAATCTAAAAGAATATATAGAAGCAACATATAAAATCAATAAAAGAGTACAGCAAAGAGATTAATGAATTATTAATTCATTAAGTTAATCTGTGACATGAGATTAATGAATAAAATCAAAAGAATTAATATGTTACTGAAATAGAATCTAATGAATTAATTTATTGAGTTGTATTCTCAAAAGGAAAAGTACAAACAAATATTACAAAACAAAACAAAATAAAAAAATTTCAAAATTGTAAAGAGTTTTCATGGAGAAAATTATAGAACTTAACCAAACACAAAAGGACCTAAAAATGAAGAACTACATTCTTTAGAAAGCTAGAAAAAGTTATTGCAAAAATGTCAAATATCCTAAAATTAACGTGAAAACTTCTCAAAAGAATTTCTTTTTCACAGAAATTGTCTGGATCTGAAAATTCACATGGATTGGCAAAGAGTAAACAACAGCAATTTTGAAATGGAAAAAGATGGTGAATCATCTCTTTTGATAACAAAACTACAGAGTTATAGTGCTTAGCCCTATGATGGTAATGTTGGAGTAGAAATAAACATATCAACTAGGGACCAGATCAAGGGACTGTAGACATGCCAATACTGATATGAGTGATAACTGACAGAGATGGTATGTGATACCAGCAGCATAAGAGCAGGAAATTCAGTAAATTACACTAGAATGATTGGTTATCTAAACTAAAATTAAATTACATTGGACATCACAACATCAACAAAGAAAGATCACCCAAAATACCCAAATGGATGATTAAAGAACTCAATATACAATGCAAAACTTTAGAAATATTAGGTGAAAAAAAAAAAAACACATCTTTATGAATTTGGGATAAAGAAGGATACTTAAGCAAAACAAAACAAAGAGCATGAAGTATAAAGGAGAAAACAGACAGATTACATCTGAACTTTAAAATCTATACGATAAAAGACACCATAAATTCATAGACAAGGTGCAGTACTGTTATCAATGAAAGATTAGTATCCAGAATGCAAACAAAAAACAACTCTCATTAATTAACTATTAAAATGAATAGGAAAACAGATTAAAAAACAAAGACCCCATTGGAAAATAGGCAATGGATATAAATAGAAAATTCAGGGGGGGCGGAGCAAGATGGCCGAATAGGAACAGCTCCAGTGTCCAACTCCCAGCGCGAGCGACACAGAAGACCAGTGATTTCTGCATTTTCAACTGAGATACTGGGTTCATCTCATTAGGGAGTGCCGGACAATCGTGCTGGTCAGCTGCTGCAGCCCGACCAGCGAGAGCTGAAGCAGGGCGAGGCATCGCCTCACCTGGGAAGCGCAAGGGGAAAGGGAATCCCTTTTCCTAGCCAGGGGAACTGAGACACACAACACCTGGAAAATCGGGTAACTCCCACCCCAATACTGTGCTTTAAGCAAACAGGCACACCAGGAGATTATATCCCACACCTGGCCGGGAGGGTCCCATGCCCATGGAGCCTCCCTCATTGCTAGCACAGCAGTCTGCGATTTAACCGCAAGGCAGCAGCAAGGCTGGGGGAGGGGCGCCCGCCATTGCTGAGGCTTAAGTAGGTAAACAAAGCCGCTGGGAAGCTCGAACTTGGTGGAGCTCACAGCAGCTCAAGGAAACCTGCCTGTCTCTGTAGACTCCACCTCTGGGGACAGGGCACAACTAAACAACAACAGCAGCAGAAACCTCTGCAAACGCAAAACTCTGTCTGACAGCTTTGAAGAGAGCAGTGGATCTCCCAACATGGAGGTTGAGATCTGAGAAGGGACAGACTGCCTGCTCAAGTGGGTCCCTGACCCCTGAG
The DNA here is from genome assembly GCF_003255815.1 of Theropithecus gelada. Lineage (NCBI taxonomy): Eukaryota > Metazoa > Chordata > Mammalia > Primates > Cercopithecidae > Theropithecus > Theropithecus gelada. The sequence continues at coordinate 31,611,222 of NC_037679.1, read as the reverse complement.
TAGCCTAACTGGGAGACATCCCCCACTAGGGGCAGTCTGACACCCCACACCTCACAGGGTGGAGTACACCCCTGAGAGGAAGCCTCCAAAGCAAGAATCAGATAGGTACACTCGCTGTTCAGCAATAGTCTATCTTCTGCAGCCTCTGCTGCTGACACCCAGGCAAACAGGGTCTGGAGTGGACCTCAAGCAATCTCCAACAGACCTACCGCTGAGGGTCCTGACTGTTACAAGGAAAACTATCAAATAGGAAGGACACCTACACCAAAACCCCATCAGTACATCACCATCATCATCAAAGACCAGAGGCAGATAAAACCACAAAGATGGGGAAAAAGCAGGGCAGAAAAGCTGGAAATTAAAAAAATAAGAGCGCATCTGCCCCGGCAAAGGAGCGCAGCTCATCACCAGCAACGGATCAAAGCTTGATGGAGAATGATTTTGACGAGATGAGAGAAGAAGGCTTCAGTCCATCAAACTTCTCAGAGCTAAAGGAGGAATTACGTACCCAGCACAAAGAAACTAAAAATCTTGAAAAAAAAGTGGAAGAATTGATGGCTAGAGTAATTAATGCAGAGAAGGTCCTAAACGAAATGAAAGAGATGAAAACCATGACACGAGAAATACCTGACAAATGCACAAACGTCAGTAACAGACTCGATCAACTGGAAGAAAGAGTACCAGCGATTGAGGATCAGATGAACGAAATGAAGCGAGAAGAGAAACCAAAAGAAACAAGAAGAAAAAGAAATGAACAAAGCCTGCAAGAAGTATGGGATTATGTAAAAAGACCAAATCTACGTCTGATTGGGGTGCCTGAAAGTGAGGGGGAAAATGGAACCAAGTTGGAAAACACTCTTCAGGATATCATCCAGGAGAACTTCTCCAACCTAGTAGGGCATGCCAACATTCAAATCCAGGAAATACAGAGAATGCCACAAAGATACTCCTCGAGAAGAGCAACTCCAAGACACATAATTGCCAGATTCACCAAAGTTGAAATGAAGGAAAAAATCTTAAGGGCAGCCAGAGAGAAAGGTCGGGTTACCCACAAAGGGAAGCCCATCAGACT